>NW_028159771.1:0-17500 GCF_964263955.1 Coregonus lavaretus | reverse complement strand
GCGTGCGTTTGTGTGTGTGTTTGTGTGTATGTGTGTGTTTTGTGTGTGTGTGTATTTGTGTGTGTGTGTGTATTTGTGTGTGTGTGTGTGTGTATTTGTGTGTGTGTGTGTGTGTGTGTGTATGTGTGTGTCTGTATGTGTGTGTGTGTGTCTGTATGTGTGTGTGTGTGTGTGTCTTGTGTGTGTGTTTTTGTGTGTGTTTTTCTCTCCAGATGGTGTTTTTGTGTGTGTGTACCAACACCATCTGGAGAAAAGACAAGATGATCTATCCCTCAAACCAACGCATTATCTGATTATGAATGAATGTGGCAATCTGAATACGTGTCTGAGTCGCTTTTAGTGAAACACTTCCTAAAAGTTACATTCCTAAATAAAAGTTTAGCATGCCCCCTCCCGTACAGTACCGCTGCAACAAAGAAATCCCTTAAAGTCAACATAATAATTAAAGTGTGAATAATTGAAGAATGATAAAACTATGATTGTATTATGTGAACTCTTTTATGAATGCACACACACACACCTTTCTGGTCTCCTTGTCTGATGTGGGGTTGTTGGTGATCTTGAAGTGGTGCAGGTCGATCATCTCCTTCATCTCGTAGTTGTCTCCTCTCCTCTTACAGACGAACACAGCAGCATCGAACAGGAAGATGTGCCTGACAGGGAAAAGACACAGAGATAGAAAGAAAATAAAGGACTGACAGAATATTGCTGTTTCCAAGTGCTTTACAGTCTTCGTCAGGTGAGATAATAATAATAACAGCAATAACAATAATAACAATAATAATAGTAATAATACAATAATAACAATAAAATAATAATAGCAACAATAATTATAATTATAATAATACCAATACTACTAATAATAACAATAATAATAATAACATCAATAATAATAACAATAACAACAATAATAATAACAACCACAACAATAATAACAATAATAACAACACCAATAATAATAATAATAATAATACCAATAATAACAATAATAATAATAATAATAATAACAAGAATAACAATAATAATACTAATAATAATAACAATAATAATAATACTACTACTAATAATAATAATAACAATAACTTTCTTTGTATAAAGAGCTTCACATCATAAAATTATCAAATAAAAGTACTAACAGAGAAACAAACAGGAGAAAGGAGAATGAAACCAGATAGCTAATTAAAATCATACATTAAAAGCACCTTTATAAAAGTGTGTCTTCAGCAGTGCTTTAAAAAAAGGCACTGAATCTGCAAGCCTGATCAGTGACTGAAATAAAATACTTGACTATTTTTGTTAGATGATAAAAACAGGACTGGACAACCTTCTTTACATGCAGCTCGAGGTTTAGGTCAGGGTCAAAGAAGACACCAAGGTTTCTGGCCATAGCCTTTACATTGGGTTCTAGCAAGGTGGGGCCAAATGAAACAACATCTGATTTCTTAGCATTGACCTGGAGATAGAAAGAAGACCATTTGGTTCCCATGAAAACCCTCTTCACCATGCTATTATCAGACCATTTGGTTCCCATGAAAACCCTCTTCACCATGCTATTATCAGACCATTTGGTTCCCATGAAAACCCTCTTCACAATGCTATTATCAGACCATTTGGTTCCCATGAAAACCCTCCTCACAATGCTATTATCAGACCATTTGGTTCCCATGAAAACCCTCTTCACAATGCTATTATCAGACCATTTGGTTCCCATGAAAACCCTCTTCACCATGCTATTATCAGACCATTTGGTTCCCATGAAAACCCTCCTCACAATGCTATTATCAGACCATTTGGTTCCCATGAAAACCCTCCTCACAATGCTATTATCAGACCATTTGGTTCCCATGAAAACCCTCTTCACAATGCTATTATCAGACCATTTGGTTCCCAAGAAAACCCTCTTCACCATGCTATTATCAGACCATTTGGTTCCCATGAAAACCCTCCTCACAATGCTATTATCAGACCATTTGGTTCCCATGAAAACCCTCTTCACCATGCTATTATCAGACCATTTGGTTCCCATGAAAACCCTCTTCACCATGCTATTATCAGACCATTTGGTTCCCATGAAAACCCTCCTCACCATGCTATTATCAGACCATTTGGTTCCCATGAAAACCCTCTTCACCATGCTATTATCAGACCATTTGGTTCCCATGAAAACCCTCCTCACCATGCTATTATCA
This sequence comes from Coregonus lavaretus, assembly GCF_964263955.1. Taxonomy (NCBI): domain Eukaryota; kingdom Metazoa; phylum Chordata; class Actinopteri; order Salmoniformes; family Salmonidae; genus Coregonus; species Coregonus lavaretus. The sequence goes on along the minus strand of NW_028159771.1, from coordinate 15,311 downwards.
GACCATTTGGTTCCCATGAAAACCCTCCTCACCATGCTATTATCAGACCATTTGGTTCCCATGAAAACCCTCTTCACCATGCTATTATCAGACCATTTGGTTCCCATGAAAACCCTCTTCACCATGCTATTATCAGACCATTTGGTTCCCATGAAAACCCTCTTCACCATGCTATTATCAGACCATTTGGTTCCCATGAAAACCCTCTTCACAATGCTATTATCAGACCATTTGGTTCCCATGAAAACCCTCTTCACCATGCTATTATCAGACCATTTGGTTCCCATGAAAACCCTCTTCACAATGCTATTATCAGACCATTTGGTTCCCATGAAAACCCTCTTCACCATGCTATTATCAGACCATTTGGTTCCCATGAAAACCCTCCTCACCATGCTATTATCAGACCATTTGGTTCCCATGAAAACCCTCTTCACCATGCTATTATCAGACCATTTGGTTCCCATGAAAACCCTCCTCACCATGCTATTATCAGACCATTTGGTTCCCATGAAAACCCTCTTCACCATGCTATTATCAGACCATTTGGTTCCCATGAAAACCCTCCTCACCATGCTATCATAAGAGCATTTCTAATGCCCGACGAGTTATGCATAATGCACTAGAATAGCTTCTAATAAACATCTAATTTATAACTGCATCCATAAAGCATTATGAACACTCAGCAGATGCAAGTCCTAGAAAAATACTTGATGTTCCAGACAGACACACACACACACACACACACACACACACACACACACACACACACACACACACACACACACACACACACACACACACACACACACACACACACACACACACACACACACACACACACACACACACACACACACACACACACACACACACACACACACACACACACACACACCAGACAGACATCTCACCGGTCCTGTTTGCCACGTTTGTCCACTGAGGCAATGCGGACCTCTCCGTCTCCTTTTGGTCGGCCATACATACTAAGAGACTGATTCTGAAAAGTGGGGAGAAGACAGAGAGAGACGGGGGGGGGGAATGAAAGAGAGAGGTCACACTTCAAACCCAGCTATCCTTCACAATGGCTTTCTTATCAATATGAGTTGCTTACAAGGTTTTCAATGGATTTCTGATACTGGGCTATGTCTCTCAGGGTCTCGTTGTCTCTCTTCACTTCGTTGATGTACTGAGCCAGATCCTACAGCACCCAACACAACACAGAGAAGACAAAACAACAAACATCAAGAGTTGACATTCAAGATGGTTGCATTTTGACATAGACTATACATTCAAGATGGGTGCATTGTGACATAGACTATACATTCAAGATGGGTGCATTGTGACATAGACTATACATTCAAGATGGGTGCATTTTGACATAGACTATACATTCAAGATGGGTGCATTGTGACATAGACTATACATTCAAGATGGGTGCATTGTGACATAGACTATACATTCAAGATGGGTGCATTTTGACATAGACTATACATTCAAGATGGTTGCATTTTGACACAGACTATACATTCAAGATGGGTGCATTTTGACATAGACTATATGAGACGGGGTCACAACAAATGAGTGTTTTGTAACGCTCTTCCATACAGTAGCCTAGGTCATAGGTCACAGTGGTGGACTGGTCTTCCAGGACTATGAATCTAACTGCTGTTTCTTCATTAGTTCTTTACTAGAGTCGAGCAACAGTAACTACAACGTAATGATGTAAATCGTACCTCCTGCAATGTTAACATATTCTTGAGGACTTTTCTCTCTCTCTCTCTCTCTGAGCAACATGATGAATGACTTTGCAACATTGTGTAAATCTTCCAATCAACACAAAGTGAGAGCCTGGTTCAAGTAGCACTGTTTAAAATCCCGTCTGTCTTAAGGCCTGAGATAATCAGCGCTGAAAACCACCTCGTCGCCGTGGTGAAAAGAAACACTCCAGGAACATTAACCACATTAGCTTGATTCCCCCCAATTAATGTCAAGTGGATCATTTAGCCAATTTAAAATCATTGCAGACCCCCTCAGAGTAAATGTGCACTTTTATCCCCGACGTGACTCACTTCAAGTACTTTCCTGCTATCTGTTCTTTCCTGCTGCCGTTTTTTTTTCCTGCTACCTGTTATTTTCTGCTATCTGTTATTTCCTTGTACCCGTTCTTTCCTGGTACCCGTTCTTTCCTGCTATCTTCAACACCCTGCACGTCAAGACTCAAGAGAGACAACATCTTTTTTTAAAGTGTAGATTTCATAAGAAACATTGAATTAAATAAGTAATTGATGCACAATACATATTTTGTCAAAGAGAGATGGGCAGCCTCCCATAGTGTCACCTCTAGGCAATTTCTAACCCAAAGAGAACAACTTCCTAGTATTTACATGAGTTGGTGGCAGGTATGTTTGTAGGTTGTTATCAGTGTGTATGCAGGCTGTAGGTGTATGGTTCGGTACTAAAACAGCGAGCAGGCTGGCAGAGGCATCATTACGAGCAGATCTCAGTAGGAGATAAAAAGTGATCATGTGTACAGCAGGGAGCTAAATATGTCAGGAGACAGCAGAGAAATATATACAGTAATAAATACATAACTAACTATATACAGTAATAAATACATAACTAACTATATACAGTAATAAATGCATAACTAACTATATACAGTAATAAATACATAACTAACTATATACAGTAATAAATACATAACTAACTATATACAGTAATAAATACATAACTAACTATATACAGTAATAAATACATAACTAACTATATACAGTAATAAATACATAACTAACTATATACAGTAATAAATACATAACTAACTATATACAGTAATAAATACATAACTAACTACATACAGTAATAAATACATAACTAACTATATACAGTAATAAATACATAACTAACTATATACAGTAATAAATACATAACTAACTATATACAGTAATAAATACATAACTAACTATATACAGTAATAAATACATAACTAACTACATACAGTAAATAGAGACTGTTTGAGTCTCTGAGGATGTAGCTTGAGTCACTAATGCATAACCTGAAGACTGAGATAACTAGATGCAGGCTACTCACTAATGTTGCAAGTTTAGCAGGTGTGTTTGCCTGTGCGTCTGTGTGTGTGTGCCTGCAAAACCTGTGTGCCAATCTCCTCACGTGTGTGTTTGTGTTTGTGTGCGTGTGCGTGTGCGTGTGTGTGTGTGTGTGTGGTTCAGCTGAATAGAGTAAAAACATCATACACAGAACTGGCACCCCAGTTACTCTCCCACTTCCTGGTGTGTTGCGAGGGCTTCCTCCAACTCTTACCTTTATGGCATCCAGGGCCATCCGCAAATTGCTCTTGTCAGCCGCGTCGTGAGTGTGTTTCACTAATTCCTGTTGTTGGATCAAAACACAACACAAGTACAATAAGTGAGTGTCTAGTCTTCAGACAGTCTTTATTCTCTGTTTTCACCAGCTAGCTAATTAGCTACACAGAGCCCTGACAGAAGCCATGATAGGAGCCCTGACAGAAGCCCTGACAGGAGCCCTGACAGAAGCCCTGACAGAAGCCATGACAGAAGCCATGACAGAAGCCCTGACAGGAGCCCTGACAGAAGCCATGATAGGAGCCCTGACAGAAGCCCTGACAGGAGCCCTGACAGAAGCCCTGACAGAAGCCATGACAGAATCCATGACAGAAGCCCTGACAGGAGCCCTGACAGAAGCCATGACAGAAGCCCTGACAGAAGCCATGACAGAAGCCATGACAGAAGCCCTGACAGGAGCCCTGACAGAAGCCCTGATAGAAGCCCTGACAGGAGTGGGAAAAACAGAGATGACAGGGCGCCATTAGACCTTCTCTCTCAACATCATAGACCCACAGTGTTAACCAGGGTTCTACCATGCTAGAAATGGGCTGCGTTTATCAGGTGATGTTGCGTTGGTTGACGTTTATGAGGAGATGTTTATTTCATTTAATACCTCAAGGTTAGAGAGATAAACAAGGACAACCAAACAAAGTGATCACTAATGGGGCCCGGCTCCACAAGGGGAAAAGGGGGATTAGCCCCCTCAGATGAAAGTTGTGCCCCTCAGTATTAGTTTTATGTCCTTATATAAACACAGCAAAAAAGTTCAACTCTGTACCGGTACTCCCTGTATATAGCCTCCCTCCTGTTATTTTATTTTACTGCTGCTCTTTAATTATTTGTTATTTTAATTTTTTACCTATCTATTTTTTACTTAACACTTATTTTCTTAAAACTGCATTGTTGGTTAAGGGCTTGTAAGTAAGCATTTCACTGTAAGGTCTACACCTGTTGTATTCGGCGCATGTTGCAAATCAAATTTGATTCGATTTGAAATGATTAAGTGACAGGTTGGCGCAAAAATGTGAATCTCCGCTGCACTGTGTCGGCACAATGGACAGAGCACGTCGTGGTATGTGTATGGGGGGCTATGGAAAGCCACTGGGATGGTTAGGTAAAACTCCTCTGGGCTTCCATAAAAAGCGGGAAAGAACACTTCTCATCTGTGGTAGGCTAAGTGAATACTGTACTGTTCAGTTTATATATGTTACCCCTTTGCAGCGTTTTTAGAATCACTGCTACACAGATGATACACAACTTTACATTTCTGTGTCACGAGAGGACTTTAGCTCCACGGATAAATGATTAGACTGTATTAGTGATTTAAATACTTGGATGGCTTACAACTTTCTCCAGCTAAATCAAGACAAGACCGAGGTACTTACAGTGAGGGAAAAAAAGTAGTTGATCCCCTGCTGATTTTGTACATTTGCCCACTGACAAAAGACATGATCAGTCTATAATTTTAATGGTAGGTTTATTTGAACAGTGAGAGACAGAATAACAACAAATAAATCCAGAAAAACGCATGTCAAAAATTTTATAAATTGATTTGCATTTTAATGAGGGAAATAAGTATTTGACCCCCTCTCAATCAGAAAGATTTCTGGCTCCCAGGTGTCTTTTATACAGGTAACGAGCTGAGATTAGGAGCACACTCTTAAAGGGCGTGATCCTAATCGCAGCTTGTTACCTGTATAAAAGACACCTGTCCACAGAAGCTATCAATCAATCAGATTCCAAACTCTCCACCATGGCCAAGACCAAAGAGCTCTCCAAGGATGTCAGGGACAAGATTGTAGCCCACAAGACTGGAATGGGCTACAAGACCATCGCCAAGCAGCTTGGTGAGAAGGTGACAACAGTTGGTGCGATTATTCGCAAATGGAAGAAACACAAAATAACTGTCAATCTCCCTTGGCCTGGGGCTCCATGCAAGATCTCACCTCGTGGAGTTGCAATGATCATGAGAACGGTGAGGAATCAGCCCAAAACTACACGGGAGGATCTTGTCAATGGCCTCAAGGCAGCTGGGACCATAGTCACCAAGAAAACAATTGGTAACACACTACGCCGTGAAGGACTGAAATCCTGCAGCGCCCGCAAGGTTCCCCTGCTCAAGAAAGCACATATACAGGCCCGTCTGAAGTTTGCCAATGAACATCTGAATGATTCAGAGGAAAACTGGGTGAAAGTGTTGTGGTCAGATGAGACCAAAATCGAGCTCTTTGGCATCAACTCAACTCAGGACAACTTCACCGCATCAAAGGGACGATGGACGGGGCCATGTACCGTCAAATCTTGGGTGAGAACCTCCTTCCCTCAGCCAGGGCATTGAAAATGGGTCGTGGATGGGTATTCCAGCATGACAATGACCCAAAACACACAGCCAAGGCAACAAAGGAGTGGCTCAAGAAGAAGCACATTAAGGTCCTGGAGTGGCCTAGCCAGTTTCCAGACCTTAATCCCATAGAAAATCTGTAGAGGGAGCTGAAGGTTCGAGTTGCCAAACGTCAGCCGCGAAACCTTAATGACTTGGAGAAGATCTGCAAAGATGAGTGGGACAAAATCCCTCCTGAGATGTGTGCAAACCTGATGGCCAACTACAAGAAACGTCTGACCTCTGTGATTGCCAACAAGGGTTTTGTACTAAATCATGTTTTGCAGAGGGGTCAAATACTTATTTCCCCCATTAAAATGCAAATCAATTTATAACATTTTTGACATGCGTTTTTCTGTATATTTTTGTTGTTATTCTGTCTCTCACTGTTCAAATAACCCTACCATTAAAATTATAGACTGATCATGTCTTTGTGAGTGGGCAAACGTACAAAATCAGCAGGTGATCAAATAATTTTTTCCCCTCACTGTGTTGTTGGAGCCAAAGCACAGAGAGACAATCTAGCCGCACGGGCAATAAACAGGCAATAAATATAAAACACCAGTTAAAAAACCTGTTATTTTGAATCACACATTAGGAATGTGACCAACATAGCTTTTTACCAACTGAGGAACATTGCCAAGGTGTGGCCGTTTCTCTCTCAGGCTGATACAGAGAGACTCATCCATGCTTTTATTACAAGCAGGCTTGACTACTGTAATGCTCTCCTGTCTGGTCTACCCAAGAAAGCCTCTGGTCAACCGCAAAACATAGAGAATGCTGCAGCGTGGGTACTGACCAAGACCAGACAGAGAGCACACATTACACCAGTTTTAAGGTCTCTGCACTAGCTGCCAGTGAATTTTAGAATTCATTTTAAGATTCTTCTATTGGTTTTTAAATCAATCTACAATTGTGCACCCTAATACATATCAGACATGCTTTTAAGTTATGTACCCAGTAGGTCCCTCAGGTCCTCTGGCACTGGCCTTTTAACTATCCCAAAGCCCAGGACCAAGAGGCATAATACTTTAGTTACTATGTCCTCAGCCTCTGGAAAAGCCAGAGATCCTGAGGGGGGCCGAAACTGTGGACATATTTAAAAGAAAAAAAACAACATTTTTTTAGCTTTGCTTTTACTTAGGGTGCTTTTTAGTTGTTCAATTTGTGTTTTTTTTAATCTTATGTTTGTTGTGTAGTAAATATTTCAGCTTTGATTTAGATCTTTTTTTTGTGTGTGTTTTCCTGTAAAGAACATTGCGTTGCATTCCATGTCTGAAATCTGCTGCATAAATAAAGCTTGATTTGATTTGAATAACGCGATACGCCTCAGCCTGATTTATAAGGGCGGGGTCAAATGTACCATTGAAGCTGCTTCACTCAGCTTTGCCTCACACCCCACCACTACAGAGTTCAGTTAGCTTCTTAGCTAGCTGTAAAAAGCGTTAGTGTTATTAGCTTTAGCCTATTTAACTAGCTCGAACAAGCTAATCTGACACTGCCACGATGGATATCAGAAATTGTCTTTCCCAAAGTGGTGGTTCTCTGTAGCTTAATTGGTAGAGCATGACGCCTTGTAACGCCAGGGTAGTGGGTTCGATCCACAGCCCCCTCCACCTCCGACTGTTCCTGATGATCTTGGAACAGAGGAGCAAGCCCAGGTAAGCCTAGAATCCGACCCAAGCCGCAGGTTTTCTGTCCAAAAACTTGTATTTAATTGCAACTGATTCATAACAAAATACAGCATCCTCTGGCAACGGGAACCTCCTTGGAGGTGTTAAGCCCGGCCCGGACCGGACACAGACCGGGAAACAGCTTCGCCGCCCTGGATCCAGCGGTTCCGGCGTCTTCTTCCCTGGGGGCTTCCAATTTGAGATCTGTCTCCCTCTCCGGTGGCTTCTACCTCGGGTTCAGATCCTAAGAGCTCCCACCCTCATCAGACCGTGAGGCTGTCTCAGACTCCGGCCCAGTCATCATCCACGATGGATCCTCCAGCTGGCTTGGGCGCTCTACTGGAGCAGGAGTACAGGACATTACAGGGCTGCTTCCGACCGTTCTACCACAGACGTCGGGAGCTGACGCTGTCGTAGTCCATGTGGGGTCAAACGACATCAGGAGGGCTAGCTCGGACCTTCTGAAAATGGATTTTAAAAGAACTGATTCTAGCAATGAAAGATTCCAAAAAAGCGGCCAATTGTTTCAGGTCCGGTACCATCATTGGGAGCGCGGTGTGTGAAAGATTCAGCAGGCTACTGGCATTACACACCTGGCTAAAAGATTACTGTAGCTCTGTTGGAATCACTTTTATAGATAACTTCGACACCTTCTGGAAACAGAAGATTCTCTACAGGAATGACGGAGTCCATCCAAATCATCTTGGCTCCTGGACTCTGTCCACACATTTCAAGGCTGCATTGAGACAAGGATTTATCAATGACCCCCAAGACCAGCTCAGTTAATCCCTACCATTGTGTCGCTGAGTTGTCATAATGCTGCATGAAATGTACGTTATCACCGGGGCGTTGGCAGACACAATGAAAGTATCTTAATGTATGTCCCCCTAACTGCCCTGAATACCTCTGTTGATCCTACAGCTATTGTATGCAGTAATCATGTGCCTATGAACCAGAGTTACACTGTTAGCACTGAGGCGTTGTGCCCTAGTAGGAAGTCCACTGTGTGCAGCTCACCCTGCACTATCAGCTCCAATATAAATAACACGAGCAAGTCTACTTCTGATAAGCTTCTCAGTAAAGGAATAAAAACAATCAAGCTTCCCAGAAAAGTGCTAAAAATAGCCCACAAGAAACAAGGTTCATGAAATCAATAACTTGCTAGTAACAGAGGACATTCATATTCTGACTATCTCTGAAACTCACTTAGATAATACCTTTGATGATCCAGTGGTAGCAATAAATGGTTATAAAATCTACAGAAAAGACAGAAATGCCAATGTTGGAGGTGTTGCTGTTTATATTCAGAACCACATTCCTGTAAAGCTTAGAGAGGATCTCATGTTAAATACTGTTGAAGTAATATGGCTACAGGTTCATCTGCCTTACCTAAAGCCCATTCTGGTGGGAAGCTGCTATAGACCACCAAGTGCTAACAGTCAGTATCTGGATAATATGTGTGAAATGCTTGATAATGTATGTGATATCAACAGAGAGGTATATTTTCTGGGTGATTTCAATATTAACTGGCTTTCATCAAGCTGCCCACTCAAGAAAAAGCTTCAAACTGTAACCAGTGCCTGCAACCTGGTTCAGGTTATTAGTCAACCTATCAGGGTAGTTACAAACAGCACAGGAATGTGTTTGGACCCGAGGAAGAGTAGCTGCTGCCTTGGCAGGAACTAATGGGGATCCATAATAAACTCCAGGAAGAGTAGCTGCTGCCTTGGCAAGAACTAAATGGGGATCCCTAATAAATACAAATACAAATAGGAGGAGAGTGGCTGGAATACTCGGTTACTGAGTAGATGCAGCATTTTGTTTCCCCATGTCCTAAAGTTCAGTGTTGGTTCCAATGCTAACGCAGACAAGGCCTTCACCCAAGCTGGGTATTCTAACTGGAAGCATGCAGAGAAGTCGCTAGGCAACTAACACCTGACTTATTTCACCTGCTAGCACTGACTTGTTTAAAAAATTTTACTTATTGTGATCGAGATGTGGTTGTCCCTGCTTGCACTGACTTTGCTCACAGCTGCTTGTTTGAAGAAGTGTACTTACTGTGATCGAGATGTGGTTGTCCCACTACCTATCCTAAGTTGAATGCACCAATTTGTAAGTTGCTCTGGATAAGAGTGTCTGCTAAATGACTTAAATGTAAATGTAAATCAATCACTGCACTGTGGAAAGAAATACTAGTTGGAGGTGCTACACTGAGGTGTCAACACTTGTTAATGATGTGCAGCTGGCAAGAAATCACATATATGTGTCGTCGATTGTTTACATTGTTGAGTTTATTGTTTCAAACCAGCGACCACTGATGGGGACATTGGATGTGACAAACGTGTTCAGTCAGCACAGAAGAAGCATGCTACACCCGAGGAAAGCTCAACTAATCCAACTGGCATTTGAGGGGGATCTTACATGGAGATTTCAAGGAGAATGAAATGATCGATTACTCAGGAAGTTCCACAGAGCATCAAGGAGGCTGCCACCCTTCTGATCTAGCTGGTTGGTTTTTATCAAAATCTTGCTTTAGTGTTTAGGGCGCTGTCCATGGTGCTGGTAGAGTGCATCGGAGATTTCGCGCCAACTTCTTGGTCAAAAGTATTAGAACTTTTATGTTTATTGTGGTATAGTCTGATATAAGCAGAATTCAATATAATTCCAATGCAAGAACCCAAATGACATATCGGTATGTTTCATCATAGAAGTAGGGCGGCAGGTAGCTTAGTGGTTAAGAGCGTTGTGCCAGTAACCGAAAGGTCGCTGGTTCTAATACCCGAGCCGACTAGGTGAAAAATCTGTCGATGTACCCTTGAGCAAGGCACTTAACCCTAATTGCTCCTGTAAGTCGCTCTGGATAACAGCGTCTGCTAAATGACTAAAATGTAAATGTAGATACATTCTATTACGGTTTTCTCATTAGAGTATTGGTTTTCGTGTTTGTAAATGGAACTGTACGTATTGGAAACGTGTTTATGGTAGGCCTGCATTGCTTAATTGATTACGTGGGACGAATTTGATTGACAGAAGTGCATTGTGCCATATCAAAACGTGGCTGCATCTCATTGTAGTAGGCTGTAGTCTATGTTTTGGATATTTGGATCTCCATTCGCATTTTGTTTCCTGAGTTTGTTTACTGTTAATGTAACTAGCTTAAATATAGATTGTGTCATGACTTTATCGATCTGATATTTTGTTTACTAGGCCTACTACTTGGTACCGATGTTTTGTTCTGTTCTCATTCATTCATTCGCATTCACAGTTGTGTCTGTATTCTAAGCCAAAATGCTATTCAGTATTTTTGTTTAGTTTTTGTTTGCATGCATGCATGAATAACCAGGATACAACTTCCAGCATTTAGTTTTGAATTATTTTGGTAAGAGAGCTGTGTGTATAGGTGAATTACCCTATCTATCTTGTAGCCTATATTCATTACCAAAACAGTCTTGGGATCTGTCCACTGTGCTGATACAGCGCAGCAGAGATGTGCTGCAGATTTCACGCCAACCTGTCACTTCAAAAGCATTCAGTGGTCTCGGAGTCTCTGTGTTTTAACTTGATGTTTATTGTGTTATAGCGTGATATAAGCAGAATTTAATATAATTCCAATATAAGAACCCCCCCTCACCGATTTCAACTACCCCCTTAGTTACTTTATCCTGGCACTGGATCTGCCACTAATTACCACTTTCATTACACACAGGTAGGTTGCTGTGCACATTCAAACACACACACACACACACACATCTATACTACCATACACACACACCACGAAATGACATTCCAACACCATAATCCTGAATATGAAATAGATAGGTGGGATACCATGAAAGAATCCAGTAATGTACAGTATAGGATTTGTTTGCTCTGTGTGTGTGTGCGTGCGTGCGTGCGTGTGTGGCTTTAATTGCTTTCCTGTAGCTGGCGTGTCGTAAACAAGACGTCTATCTGTCCTGGAGGATAAGGAAGGTGGAGGATAAGGAAGGTTACCATGCATGTCTTTCTCACACACACACAGCCAAGCCCAGATAAATGGCTTACTTCCCCTCTCATTCCCCTCGCGCCGAGCCGTATGTGTCTGCCTAGCACTCCTCAAATCCCAGGTGTCACTCAAGCTGAACCTGGGCATTATTATCACAAGCAATGTGACAGGACCCTATTTTTCATCCTCTGCTCCTAACACCCACCCACGCAGGGACTACAGATAGTGCAGGCTTATTGATGGATTCCAGTTACAGTGAATTTAGGGTACAGAAATAAATTAATGGAGAGGAATGAGATTAAAGAGTGATAGATAGATAGATAGATAGAGAGAGAGAGAGAGAGAGAGAGAGAGAGAGAGAGAGAGAGAGAGAGAGAGAGAGAGAGAGAGAGAGAGAGAGAGAGAGAGAGAGAGAGAGAGAGAGAGAAGAGAGAGAGAGAGAGACAGAGAGACAGAGAGACAGAGAGACAGAGAGAGAGAGAGAGAGCATTCTGACACTACTGGCATATTGATGGATTCTGGTTACAGTGAGTTGGGGACTGAGCCAGTATGAAATAATGACAGAGGAATAGAGGTAGAGAAAACAAAGACTTTCCTCCCTGATCTCGCCACCTCTACCTCTCGCCCCTCTCCCTTCACCCCCTCCCTACCTCCCTCACTCACTTCCTCCTCCCCCCTCTCCATCCCCTTCCTCCACCCTCACCTTCACTCTCTCTCTCCCTCCCTCCCTGCCTGCCTCACACTCACCCTCACTTTCTCTCCCTCTCCCTCCCTCCCTCCCTCCCTCCCTCCCTCCTCCCTGCCCCAGGAGCATGCTCCCTCCAGTGGAGCGGATCGGGGGCCTGTCACAACACCAGGCCCGGTCCCCAGGGAGGTGAGAGGAGGAAACCGGGCAGACCGTGAGGGAAGTGAGGCGAGGCGAGGACCTGACCGCCAGTCACGCATGTCAACCCCCTAGGTGCGTACACACACACCCACACCTTTCCACCTAACCCCTGACTGCTAACCTGTCTGCCCATGCAGTGGTGACGTCTAGGAGAGCTGCAGGAGTCAGGACCAGAGGGCTGATTGACTGACTGCCCTATTCACACACACTACACTCTTAGAATAAAGTGTTATTCAGCTGTCCTTCTTGGTTCCAGGTAGAAACCCTTTTGGGTCCACAGAGGGTTCTACATGGAACCCAAATGGGTTCTACCTGGAATCAAAAAGGCTTTTTCAAAGGGTTCTCCTATGGGGACAGCCAGAGTGCATTATATGTTAACCCTTACCTATATACAGTCTCTCTCTCTCTCTCTCTCTCTCTCTCTCTCTCTCTCTCTCTCTCTCTCTCTCTCTCTCTCTCTCTCTCTCTCTCTCTCTCTCTCTCTCTCTCTCTCTCTCTCTCTCTCTTCTCTCTCTCTCTCTCTCTCTCTCTCTCTCTCTCTCTCTCTCTCTCTCTCTCTCTCTCTCTCTCTCTCTCTCTCTCTCTCTCTCTCTCTCTCTCTCTCTCTCTCTCTCTCTCGGAAACATGTCTACATTGACAAAGTAAGTGGAATAGACAATAAACAAAAGGCATTACCCTCACACAAGTTTTAAAAGAATATAGACATTTCAAATGTTATATTATTGGCTATGTACAGTACAGTAGTTGAAGTACGAAAGGGAAAATAAATAAACAGATAAATACAGTCACAGTGGTCAGGTATTCTGCCACTGTGTACTCTCTGTTTAGGGCCAAATAGCATTCTAGTTTGCTCTGTTTTTCTGTTAGTTCTTTCCAATGTGTCAAGTAATTGTCTTTTTGTATTCTCATGATTTGGTTGGGTCTAATTGTGTTGCTGTCCTGGGGCTCTGTGGGGTCTGTTTGTGTTTGTGAACAGGTTAATCTCTGAGGACTTTGTTTTGGAAGGTTTGAGAATCGATTCCTTTTAGGTGGTTGTAGAATTTAATTGCTCTTTTCTGGATTTTGATAATTAGCGGGAATCGTCCGAATTCTCCTCTGCATGCATTATTTGGTGTTTTACATTGTACACAGAGGATATTTTTGCAGAAAGTCTCAATTTGGTGTTTGTCACATTTTGTAAAATGATTTGTTGGTGAGTAGACCCCAGATCTCACAACCATAAAGGGCAATGGGTTCTATAACTGATTCAAGTATTTTTAGCCAGATCCTAATTGGGATGTCAAATTGTATGTTCCTTTTGATGTCGTAGAAGGCCCTTCTCACCTTGTCTTCAGACCAGCTTTGTGGAAGTTAACTGTGGTGTTGATGTTTAGGCCTAGGTAGGTATAGTTTTTGTGTGCTTTAGGGCAACGGCCTCTAGGTGGAATTTGTATTTATGGTCCTGGCAACTGGACCTTTTTTGGAACACCATTATTTTTGTCTTACTGAGATTAACTGTCAGGACCCAGGTCTGACAGATCTAGGTGCTGCTGTAGGCCCTCCTTGGTTGGGGACAGAAGCACCAGATCATCAGCAAACAGTAAACATTTGACTTCAGATTCTAGTAGGGTGAGGCCGGGTGCTGCAGACTGTTCTAGTGCCCTCACCAATTCGTATGTTGAAGAGGGTGGGGCTCAAGCTGCATCCCTGTGTCACCCCCCGGCCCTGCGGAAAGAAATCTGTGTTTTCTGCCAATTTTAAACCTCACAGTTGTTGTTTGTGTACATGGATTTTATAATGTTGTATGTTTTCCCCCCAACACCACTTTCCATCAATTTCTATAGCAGACCCTCATGCCAAATTGGGTCAAAAGCTTTTTTGAAATCAACAAAGCATGAGAAGACTTTGCTTTTGTTTGGTTGTCAATATGGTTGTGCAGGTGACTAGGTGGTCTGTCATACGATATTTTGGTAAGAAGCCAATTTGACATTTGTTCAGGACATTGTTTTCACTCAGGAAATGTTTGAGTCTGCTGTTAATGATAATCCTGAGGATTTTCCCAAAGTTGCTGTTGACGCATATTCCACTGTAGTTATTGGGGTCGAATTTGTCTCCACTTTTGTGTTTTGGGGTGATCAGTCCTTGGTTCCAAGCATTGGGGAAGATGCCAGAGCTGAGGATGATGTTAAAGAGTTTAAGTATAGCCAATTGGAATTTGTGGTTTGTAGGGTTGTTGAAGGGTTTGTATTTTGTCCTGTAGTTCATTCAGTGTAATTGGAGAATACAGTGGGTTCTGGAAGTCTCTAAGATGTTGTATTGATAATGTATATGTTTTTTCTGTTTGTTCTTTGTTCTTTGTTATAGGGCCAAAAAGATTGGAGAAGTGGTTTATGCACACATCTCTATTTTGGATAGATTAACTCTTTGTGTTGTTGCTTGTTTAGTGTGTTAGATTCACATTGAGTGATGTGGTTAGATTCACATTGAGCTGTTCCCTCTTTTTCTTAGTGTATTTCTGTACTGTTTTAGTGATTCACCATAGTGAAGGCGTAGGCTCATGTTTTCTGTGTCTCTGTGTTTTTGGATGGATAGGTTCCTCAATTTCTTTCTTAGGTTTTTGCATTTTTCATCAAACCATTTGTCATTCTTGTTAATTTTTGTAGGTTGTCTGGTTGAAATATTTAGATTTGATAGGGAAGCTGAGAGGTCAAATATACTGTTTAGGTTTTCTACTGCCAAGTTTACACCTTCACTATTACAGTGAAATGTTTTGTCCAGGAAGTTGTCTAAAATGGATTGAATTTGCTGTTACCTAAAAATAAATTGGTCGGTTTCCACACTACTTTCCTTCCATCAATAGCATTTCTTAATATTATTCAGTTCCTTTGGCTTTGATGCCTCATGATTGAGTATTGCTCTGTTCAAGTAGACTGTGATTTTGCTGTGATCTGATAGGGGTGTCAGTGGCTGACTGTGAACGCGCTGAGAGACTCCTGGGTTGAGGTCAGTGATAAAGTAGTCTGCAGTACTCCTGCCAAGGATG
>NW_028159772.1:0-20000 GCF_964263955.1 Coregonus lavaretus | reverse complement strand
AAACTTAAAGAAAGCTTTGACTATGTACAGACTCAGTGAGCATAGCCTTGCTATTGAGAAAGGCCACCGTAGGCAGACCTGGCTCTCAAGAGAAGACAGGCTATGTGCACACTGACCACAAAATGAGGTGGAAACTGAGCTGCACTTCCTAACCTCCTGCCAAATGTATGACCATATTAGAGACACATATTTCCCTCAGATTACACAGGCCCACAAAGAATTAGAAAACAAATCCAATCTTGATAAACTCCCATATCTACTGGGTGAAAAACCACAGTGTGCCATCACAGCAGCAAGATTTGTGACCTGTTGCCACAAGAAAAGGGCAACCAGTGAAGAACAAACACCATTGTAAATACAACCCATATTTGCAACGGTCTTTATTCTTTTGGAACTTTTCTGAGTGTAATGTTTACTGTTCATGTTTATTGTTTATTTGGCTTTTGTTTATTATCTACTTCACTTGCTTTGGCAACGTTAACATATTGAGTTGAAGGTTAATTAAATACCACAGCCGGAGCGCCAGTTAAACAGACAGAAGGCTTATTGATACCACAGCCAGAACGTCAGTTAAACAGACAGAAGGCTTATTGCAGGGTCCGACCAACAATTTTGGGGCAGTTGATAAGGAGTGTGTGTGTGTGTGTGTGTGTGTGTGTATTCTTTCCACTGTTCTGCCTGATAACTAACTCCTTTCTTTTCTCTCTTCCTCTCCTCCCTTCCTCTCCTCCCTTCCTCCCTTCCCTTCCTCCCTTCCCCACTGTTCCTCCCAGCCATGCACCCTCCCCCGTCGCTCCTCTCCCTCCTCCTCCTCCTCCTCTCCCTGTACCCCAGTGCGTGCTGGTCCTCAAGGATCATCATAGTCCCTCCCATCATGTTTGAGTCTCATCTCTACATCTTCAAGACCCTGGCCACGGAGCTCCACCTCCAGGGGCATGATACCTCCTTGCTGGTGTCAGAGGGGCGCCAGGTAACATTGTGATACTAAGGAGCAGGATCATTGGTGTCAGAGGGGCGCCAGGTAACATTGTGATACTAAGGAGCAGGATCATTGGTGTTACAGGGGCGCCAGGTAACATTGTGATACTAAGGAGCAGGATCATTGGTGTTACAGGGGCGCCAGGTAACATTGTGATACTAAGGAGCAGGATCATTGGTGTTACAGGGGCGCCAGGTAACATTGTGATACTAAGGAGCAGGATCATTGGTGTCAGAGGGGCGCCAGGTAACATTGTGATACTAAGGAGCAGGATCATTGGTGTTACAGGGGCGCCAGGTAACATTGTGATACTAAGGAGCAGGATCATTGGTGTCAGAGGGGCGCCAGGTAACATTGTGATACTAAGGAGCAGGATCATTGGTGTTACAGGGGCGCCAGGTAACATTGTGATACTAAGGAGCAGGATCATTGGTGTCAGAGGGGCGCCAGGTAACATTGTGATACTAAGGAGCAGGATCATTGGTGTTACAGGGGCGCCAGGTAACATTGTGATACTAAGGAGCAGGATCATTGGTGTTACAGGGGCGCCAGGTAACATTGTGATACTAAGGAGCAGGATCATTGGTGTCAGAGGGGCGCCAGGTAACATTGTGATACTAAGGAGCAGGATCATTGGTGTTACAGGGGCGCCAGGTAACATTGTGATACTAAGGAGCAGGATCATTGGTGTCAGAGGGGCGCCAGGTAACATTGTGATACTAAGGAGCAGGATTATTGGTGTCAGAGGAAGCCTGGTAACATTGTGATACTAAGGAGCAGGATCATTGGTGTTACAGGGGCGCCAGGTAACATTGTGATACTAAGGAGCAGGATCATTGGTGTCAGAGGGGCGCCAGGTAACATTGTGATACTAAGGAGCAGGATCATTGGTGTTACAGGGGCGCCAGGTAACATTGTGATACTAAGGAGCAGGATCATTGGTGTCAGAGGGGCGCCAGGTAACATTGTGATACTAAGGAGCAGGATTATTGGTGTCAGAGGGCGCCTGGTAACATTGTGATACTAAGGAGCAGGATTATTGGTTTCAGAGGGCGCCTGGTAACATTGTGATACTAAGGAGCAGGATCATTGGTGTCAGAGGGCGCCAGGTAACATTGTGATACTAAGTAGCAGGATCATTGGTGTTACA
Organism: Coregonus lavaretus; assembly: GCF_964263955.1. NCBI lineage: Eukaryota > Metazoa > Chordata > Actinopteri > Salmoniformes > Salmonidae > Coregonus > Coregonus lavaretus. The sequence continues at coordinate 17,871 of NW_028159772.1, read as the reverse complement.
GGGGCGCCAGGTAACATTGTGATACTAAGGAGCAGGATCATTAGTGTTACAGGGGCGCCAGGTAACATTGTGATACTAAGGAGCAGGATCATTGGTGTCAGAGGGGTGCCAGGTAACATTGGGATACTAAGGAGCAGGGTCATTGGTGTCAGAGGGGCGCCAGGTAACATTGTGATACTAAGGAGCAGGGTCATTGGTGTTACAGAGGCGCCAGGTAACATTGTGATACTAAGGAGCAGGGTCATTGGTGTCAGAGGGGCGCCAGGTAACATTGGAGCAGGGTCATTGGTGTCAGAAGGGCGCCAGGTAACATTGGAGCAGGGTCATTGGTGTCAGAGGGGCGCCAGGTAACATTGGTGTCAGAGGGGCGCCAGGTAACATTGGAGCAGGGTCATTGGTGTCAGAGGGGCGCCAGGTAACATTGGAGCAGGATCATTGGTGTCAGAGGGGCGCCAGGTAACATTGGTGTCAGAGGGGCGCCAGGTAACATTGGAGCAGGGTCATTGGTGTCAGAGGGGCGCCGGGTAACATTGGAGCAGGATCATTGGTGTCAGAGGGGCGCCAGGTAACATTGGAGCAGGATCATTGGTGTCAGAGGGGCGCCAGGTAACATTGGTGTCAGAGGGGCGCCAGGTAACATTGGAGCAGGGTCATTGGTGTCAGAGGGGCGCCAGGTAACATTGGTGTCAGAGGGGCGCCAGGTAACATTGGAGCAGGGTCATTGGTGTCAGAGGGGCGCCAGGTAACATTGGAGCAGGGTCATTGGTGTCAGAGGGGCGCCAGGTAACATTGGAGCAGGATCATTGGTGTCAGAGGGGCGCCAGTTAACATTGGTGTCAGAGGGGCGCCAGGTAACATTGGAGCAGGGTCATTGGTGTCAGAGAGGCGCCAGGTAACATTGGAGCAGGGTCATTGGTGTCAGAGGGGCGCCAGGTAACATTGTGATACAATTGGTCCTCTGTAGCTCAGCTGGTAGAGCACGGCGCTTGTAACGCCAAGGTAGTGGGTTCGATCCCCGGGACCACCCATACACAAAAAAAAAAATTATGCACGCATGACTGTAAGTCGCTTTGGATAAAAGCGTCTGCTAAATGACATATTATTATAATATTATTAAGTAGCAGGATCATTGGTGTTAGACTCCCAGCAGTCCTTATACAGACTCCCCATGTTTAATCCATTCAGAGAGACTCCCAGCAGCCCTTATACAGACTCCCCATGTTTAATCCATTCAGAGAGACTCCCAGCAGCCCTTATACAGACTCCCCATGTTTAATCCATTCAGAGAGACTCCCAACAGCCCTTATACAGACTCCCCATGTTTAATCCATTCTGAGAGACTCCCAACAGCCCTTATACAGACTCCCCATGTTTAATCCATTCTGAGAGACTCCCAGCAGCCCTTATACAGACTCCCCATGTTTAATCCATTCTGAGAGACTCCCAGCAGCCCTTATACAGACTCCCCATGTTTGATCCATTCAGAGAGACTCCCAACAGCCCTTATACAGACTCCCCATGTTTAATCCATTCAGAGAGACTCCCAGCAGCCCTTATACAGACTCCCCATGTTTGATCCATTCAGAGAGACTCCCAACAGCCCTTATACAGACTCCCCATGTTTAATCCATTCAGAGAGACTCCCAACAGCCCTTATACAGACTCCCCATGTTTAATCCATTCAGAGAGACTCCCAGCAGCCCTTATACAGACTCCCCATGTTTAATCCATTCAGAGAGACTCCCAGCAGCCCTTATACAGACTCCCCATGTTTAATCCATTCAGAGAGACTCCCAGCAGCCCTTATACAGACTCCCCATGTTTAATCCATTCTGAGGGGCTCCCAACAGTCCTTAGACTCCCCATGTTTGATCCATTCAGAGAGACTCCCAGCAGCCCTTATACAGACTCCCCATGTTTAATCCATTCTGAGGGGCTCCCAACAGTCCTTAGACTCCCCATGTTTAATCCATTCTGAGAGACTCCCAGCAGCCCTTATACAGACTCCCCATGTTTAATCCATTCTGAGAGACTCCCAGCAGCCCTTATACAGACTCCCCATGTTTAATCCATTCAGAGAGACTCCCAGCAGCCCTTATACAGACTCCCCATGTTTAATCCATTCTGAGGGGCTCCCAGCAGCCCTTATACAGACTCCCCATGTTTAATCCATTCTGAGGGGCTCCCAGCAGCCCTTAGACTCCCCATGTTTAATCCATTCTGAGGGGCTCCCAACAGCCCTTAGACTCCCCATGTTTAATCCATTCAGAGAGACTCCCAGCAGCCCTTATACAGACTCCCCATGTTTAATCCATTCAGAGAGACTCCCAGCAGCCCTTAGACTCCCCATGTTTAATCCATTCTGAGGGGCTCCCAGCAGCCCTTATACAGACTCCCCATGTTTAATCCATTCTGAGAGACTCCCAGCAGCCCTTATACAGACTCCCCATGTTTAATCCATTCAGAGAGACTCCCAACAGCCCTTATACAGACTCTCCATGTTTAATCCATTCTGAGAGACTCCCAGCAGCCCTTATACAGACTCCCCATGTTTAATCCATTCTGAGAGACTCCCAACAGCCCTTATACAGACTCCCCATGTTTAATCCATTCAGAGAGACTCCCAACAGCCCTTATACAGACTCCCCATGTTTAATCCATTCTGAGAGACTCCCAGCAGCCCTTATACAGACTCCCCATGTTTAATCCATTCTGAGGGGCTCCCAACAGCCCTTATACAGACTCCCCATGTTTAATCCATTCTGAGAGACTCCCAGCAGCCCTTATACAGACTCCCCATGTTTAATCCATTCTGAGAGACTCCCAACAGCCCTTATACAGACTCCCCATGTTTAATCCATTCTGAGAGACTCCCAGCAGCCCTTATACAGACTCCCCATGTTTAATCCATTCAGAGAGACTCCCAGCAGCCCTTATACAGACTCCCCATGTTTAATCCATTCTGAGGGGCTCCCAACAGCCCTTATACAGACTCCCCATGTTTAATCCATTCAGAGAGACTCCCAGCAGCCCTTATACAGACTCCCCATGTTTAATCCATTCTGAGAGACTCCCAGCAGCCCTTATACAGACTCCCCATGTTTAATCCATTCTGAGAGACTCCCAACAGCCCTTATACAGACTCCCCATGTTTAATCCATTCTGAGGGGCTCCCAGCAGCCCTTAGACAGACTCCCCATGTTTAATCCATTCTGAGAGATCCCAGCAGCCCTTATACAGACTCCCCATGTTTAATCCATTCAGAGAGACTCCCAACAGCCCTTATACAGACTCCCCATGTTTAATCCATTCTGAGAAACTCCCAACAGCCCTTATACAGACTCCCCATGTTTAATCCATTCTGAGAGATCCCAGCAGCCCTTATACAGACTCCCCATGTTTAATCCATTCAGAGAGACTCCCAACAGCCCTTATACAGACTCCCCATGTTTAATCCATTCTGAGAAACTCCCAACAGCCCTTATACAGACTCCCCATGTTTAATCCATTCAGAGAGACTCCCAGCAGCCCTTATACAGACTCCCCATGTTTAATCCATTCAGAGAGACTCCCAGCAGCCCTTATACAGACTCCCCATGTTTAATCCATTCAGAGAGACTCCCAGCAGCCCTTATACAGACTCCCCATGTTTAATCCATTCAGAGAGACTCCCAGCAGCCCTTATACAGACTCCCCATGTTTAATCCATTCTGAGAGACTCCCAGCAGCCCTTATACAGACTCCCCATGTTTAATCCATTCTGAGGGGCTCCCTAAGTTTAAAACAAACAGGTCTAAACTCTCCTTCATTCCAGCTGCTATCAGCTTTCTCAACAAGCTGTAGTAACCTAGTACTGTTAGCTGTGGTATCCTAGTACTGTTAGCTGTAGTATCCTAGTACTGTTAGCTGTAGTATCCTAGTACTGTTAGCTGTAGTATCCTAGTACTGTTAGCTGTAGTAACCTAGTACTGTTAGCTGTAGTATCCTAGTACTGTTAGCTGTAGTAACCTAGTACTGTTAGCTGTAGTATCCTAGTACTGTTAGCTGTAGTATCCTAGTACTGTTAGCTGTAGTAACCTAGTACTGTTAGCTGTAGTAACCTAGTACTGTTAGCTGTAGTATCCTAGTACTGTTAGCTGTAGTAACCTAGTACTGTTAGCTGTAGTATCCTAGTACTGTTAGCTGTAGTATCCTAGTACTGTTAGCTGTAGTATCCTAGTACTGTTAGCTGTAGTATCCTAGTACTGTTAGCTGTAGTATCCTAGTACTGTTAGCTGTAGTATCCTAGTACTGTTAGCTGTAGTATCCTAGTACTGTTAGCTGTAGTAACCTAGTACTGTTAGCTGTAGTATCCTAGTACTGTTAGCTGTAGTATCCTAGTACTGTTAGCTGTAGTAACCTAGTACTGTTAGCTGTAGTATCCTATTACTGTTAGCTGTAGTATCCTAGTACTGTTAGCTGTAGTATCCTAGTACTGTTAGCTGTAGTATCCTAGTACTGTTAGCTGTAGTATCCTAGTACTGTTAGCTGTAGTATCCTAGTACTGTTAGCTGTAGTATCCTAGTACTGTTAGCTGTAGTATCCTAGTACTGTTAGCTGTAGTATCCTAGTACTGTTAGCTGTAGTATCCTAGTACTGTTAGCTGTAGTATCCTAGTACTTTTAGCTGTAGTATCATAGTACTGCTAGCTGTAGTATCCTAGTACTGTTAGCTGTAGTAACCTAGTACTGTTAGCTGTAGTATCCTAGTACTGTTAGCTGTAGTAACCTAGTACTGTTAGCTGTAGTATCCTAGTACTGTTAGCTGTAGTATCCTAGTACTGTTAGCTGTAGTATCCTAGTACTGTTAGCTGCAGTATGCTAGTACTGTTAGCTGTAGTATCCTAGTACTGTTAGCTGTAGTAACCTAGTACTGTTAGCTGTAGTATCCTAGTACTGTTAGCTGTAGTATCCTAGTACTGTTAGCTGTAGTATCATAGTACTGTTAGCTGTAGTATCCTAGTACTGTTAGCTGTAGTATCCTAGTACTGTTAGCTGTAGTATGCTAGTACTGTTAGCTGTAGTATCCTAGTACTGTTAGCTGTAGTATCCTAGTACTGTTAGCTGTAGTATCCTAGTACTGTTAGCTGTAGTATCCTAGTACTGTTAGCTGTAGTAACCTAGTACTGTTAGCTGTAGTATCCTAGTACTGTTAGCTGTAGTATCCTAGTACTGTTAGCTGTAGTATCCTAGTACTGTTAGCTGTAGTATCCTAGTACTGTTAGCTGTAGTAACCTAGTACTGATGATATGATGATGATATGCCATTTAGCAGACGCTTTTATCAAAAGCGACTTACAGTCGTGCGTGCATACATTTTTGTGTATGGGTGGTCCAGGGGATCGAACCCACTACCTTGGCGTTACAAGCGCCGTGCTCTACCAGCTGAGCTACAGAGGACCACTGTTAGCTGTAGTATCCTAGTACTGTTAGCTGTAGTATCCTAGTACTGTTAGCTGTAGTATCCTAGTACTGTTAGCTGTAGTATCCTAGTACTGTTAGCTGTAGTATCCTAGTACTGTTAGCTGTAGTATCCTAGTACTGTTAGCTGTAGTATCCTAGTACTGTTAGCTGTAGTATCATAGTACTGTTAGCTGTAGTATCCTAGTACTGTTAGCTGTAGTATCCTAGTACTGTTAGCTGTAGTATCATAGTACTGTTAGCTGTAGTATCCTAGTACTGTTAGCTGTAGTATCCTAGTACTGTTAGCTGTAGTATGCTAGTACTGTTAGCTGTAGTATCCTAGTACTGTTAGCTGTAGTATCCTAGTACTGTTAGCTGTAGTATCCTAGTACTGTTAGCTGTAGTATCCTAGTACTGTTAGCTGTAGTATCCTAGTACTGTTAGCTGTGTACATATTACTATATTTCCCCCCGGGGATAATAAAGACTCTCCTCTCCTCTCCTCTCCTCTCCTCTCCTCTCCTCTCCTCTCCTCTCCTCTCCTCTCCTCTCCTCTCCTCTCCTCTCCTCTCCTCTCCTCTCCTCTCCTCTCCTCTCCTCTCCTCTCCTCTCCTCTCCTCTCCTCTCCTCTCCTCTACTCTCCTCCACTCTACTCTACTCTACTCTGTTCTACTCTAGGTACCTCCCTCCCCCCACTACACCTTACAGCGTTACCCAGGCATCTTCAACTCCTCCACAGCCGACAGCTTCCTCCAATCAAAGGTCAGCAACATCTTCTCTGGGCGTCTCACGGCGTTGGAACTCTTCGACATTCTAGACCACTACGCCCGGAACTGCGACGCCGTTGTGGGGAACACGGACGTCATGACCCAACTCAAAGACGCCAACTTTGACCTTTTACTGGTCGACCCCAACGAGATGTGTGGGTTCGTGATCGCTCACATCCTCGGGGTTCCCTACGCTGTCTTCTCCACGGGACTGTGGTACCCTGCGGAGGTCGGGGCTCCCGCCCCTCTCTCCTACGTCCCAGAGTTCAACTCTCTCCTCACCGACCAGATGTCTCTAGTCCAGAGGATCGCCAACACGGCTGTGTACCTGGTGTCCCGGTTTGGCGTCCAGTACCTGGTGTTACCTAAGTACGAGCGGATCATGAGGAAGCACGGCGTGGAGCCGCGGGTGGCCATGCAGGACCTGGTCCAGGGGAGCAGGCTGTGGATGTTGTCCACCGATCTAGCCTTAGAGTTCCCCAGGCCCACTCTACCACATGTTGTCTACGTAGGAGGAATACTGACCGAACCTGCCAACCCATTACCTCAGGTTAGTACACACACACACACACACACACACACACACACACACACACACATACACAGGTTAGTACAACACACACCCATCCTGTAGTACTAATCTAAACACACACACGCACGCACGCACGCACGCACGCACGCACGCACGCACGCACGCACGCACGCACGCACGCACGCACGCACACACACACACACACACACACACACACACACACACACACACACACACACACACACACACACACACACACACACACACACACACACACACACACACCTCCAGTGTTATATCTATGGTTGGTCTCCTCCAGTGTTATATCTATGGTTGGTCTCCTCCAGTGTTATAACTATGGTTGGTCTCCTCCAGTGTTATATCTATGGTTGGTCTCCTCCAGTGTTATATCTATGGTTGGTCTCCTCCAGTGTTATATCTATGGTTGGTCTCCTCCAGTGGTACATCTATGGTTGGTCTCCTCCAGTGTTATATCTATGGTTGGTCTCCTCCAGTGTTATATCTATGGTTGGTCTCCTCCACAGTGTTATATCTATGGTTGGTCTCCTCCAGTGTTATATCTATGGTTGGTCTCCTCCAGTGTTATATCTATGGTTGGTCTCCTCCAGTGGTACATCTATGGTTGGTCTCCTCCAGTGTTATATCTATGGTTGGTCTCCTCCAGTGTTATATCTATGGTTGGTCTCCTCCAGTGTTATATCTATGGTTGGTCTCCTCCAGTGTTATATCTATGGTTGGTCTCCTCCAGTGTTATATCTATGGTTGGTCTCCTCCAGTGTTATATCTATGGTTGGTTTCCTCCAGTGTTATATCTATGGTTGGTCTCCTCCAGTGTTATATCTATGGTTGGTCTCCTCCAGTGTTATATCTATGGTTGGTCTCCTCCAGTGTTATATCTATGGTTGGTCTCCTCCAGTGTTATATCTATGGTTGGTCTCCTCCAGTGTTATATCTATGGTTGGTCTCCTCCAGTGTTATATCTATGGTTGGTCTCCTCCACAGTGTTATATCTATGGTTGGTCTCCTCCAGTGTTATATCTATGGTTGGTCTCCTCCAGTGTTATATCTATGGTTGGTCTCCTCCAGTGATATATCTATGGTTGGTCTCCTCCAGTGTTATATCTATGGTTGGTCTCCTCCAGTGTTATATATATGGTTGGTCTCCTCCAGTGTTATATCTATGGTTGGTCTCCTCCAGTGTTATATATATGGTTGGTCTCCTCCAGTGTTATATCTATTGTTGGTCTCCTCCAGTGTTATATATATGGTTGGTCTCCTCCAGTGTTATATCTATGGTTGGTCTCCTCCAGTGTTATATCTATGGTTGGTCTCCTCCAGTGTTATATCTATGGTTGGTCTCCTCCAGTGATATATCTATGGTTGGTCTCCTCCAGTGTTATATCTATGGTTGGTCTCCTCCAGTGTTATATATATGGTTGGTCTCCTCCAGTGTTATATCTATGGTTGGTCTCCTCCAGTGTTATATATATGGTTGGTCTCCTCCAGTGTTATATCTATTGTTGGTCTCCTCCAGTGTTATATATATGGTTGGTCTCCTCCAGTGTTATATCTATTGTTGGTCTCCTCCAGTGTTATATATATGGTTGGTCTCCTCCAGTGTTATATCTATGGTTGGTCTCCTCCAGTGTTATATCTATGGTTGGTCTCCTCCAGTGTTATATCTATGGTTGGTCTCCTCCAGTGTTATATCTATGGTTGGTCTCCTCCAGTGTTATATCTATGGTTGGTCTCCTCCTCCAGTGTTATATCTATGGTTGGTCTCCTCCAGTGTTGGAGAACAGCGCCGGAAGAAGATGGCTGCCGTTTTACAGCCCTCTAACCAATTGTACTATTATGTGTGTTTTTCCGCGTTATTTGTAATTTATTTTGTACATAATGTTTCTGCCATCGTCTCTTATAACCAAAGAGAGCTTCTGGATATCAGGACAGCGATTACTCACCTCGCGTTGGACGAAGACTTTTTCTTCAACGAGGCGTTCGCGAAGGATATTCTACAGACACCCAACAAGGCCCAGATCCCCGTCATTCGCGTGAGGAAGAGACGGAGATATCGTGGACGCAGATCCGGGTGCCTTGTAAGGATCCGACGGCGAACGAGTAAACTGCCTCTCCCATCAATCCTATTAGCCAACGTTCAATCTTTTGAGAATAAAATTGACGATTTAAGATTACGGTTATCCTACCAACGGGACATTAAAAACTGTAATATCTTATGTTTCACGGAGTCGTGGCTGAACGACAACAATGACAACATTCAGCTAGCAGGCTATACGCTACATCGGCAGGACAGAACGTCTGACTCTGGTAAGACAAGGGGCGGCGGTCTGTGTATATTTGTAAACAACAGCTGGTGCACAAAATCAAATACTAAGGAAGTCTCGAGGTTTTGCTCGCCTGAGGTAGAGTATCTTATGATAAGCTGTAGACCACACTATTTACCAAGAGAGTTTTCATCTATATTTTTCATAGCTGTCTATTTACCACCACAAACCAATGCTGGCATTAAGATTGCACTGAATGAGTTGTACAAGGCCATTAATCAACAGGAAAACGCTCATCCAGATGCAGCGCTCCTAGTAGCAGGGGACTTTAATGCAGGGAAACTTAAATCCGTTCTACCTCATTTCTACCAGCATGTTAAATGTGCAACCAGAGGGGAAAAAACTCTAGACCACCTTTACTCCACACACAGAGACGCATACAAAGCTCTCCCTCGCCCTCCATTTGGCAAATCTGACCATAACTCTATCCTCCTGATTCCTGCTTATAAGCAAAAACTGAAGCAGGAAGCACCAGTGATTCGGCTAATAAAAAAGTGGTCAGATGACGCAGATGCTAAGCTACAGGACTGTTTTGCTAGCACAGACTGGAACATGTTCCGGGATTCTTCAGACAGCATTGAGGAGTACACCACATCAGTCACTGGCTTCATCAATAAGTGCATTGATGATGTCGTCCCCACAGTGACCGTACGTACATACCCCAACCAGAAGCCATGGATTACAGGAAACATCCGCACTGAGCTAAAGGGTAGAGCTGCCGCTTTCAAGGAACGGGACTCTAACCCGGACGCTTATAAGAAATCCCGCTATGACCTCCGACGAACCATCAAACAGGCAAAGAGTCAATACAGGTCCAATACAGGTCCCCCAACAGATCCACAGATGATGCAATCTCTATCGCACTCCACACTGCCCTTTCCCACCTGGACAAGAGGAACACCTACGTGAGAATGCTATTCATTGACTACAGCTCAGCATTCAACACCATAGTGCCCTCTAAGCTCATCACTAAGGATCCTGGAACTAAACACCTCCCTCTGCAACTGGATCCTGGACTTCCTGACGGGCCGCCCCCAGGTGGTAAGGGTAGGTAACAACACATCTGCCACACTGATCCTCAACACGGGGGCCCCTCAGGGGTGCGTGCTCAGTCCCCTCCTGTACTCTCTGTTCACCCATGACTGCATGGCCAGGCACGACTCCAACACCATCATTAAGTTTGCCGACGACACAACAGTGGTAGGCCTGATCACCGACAACGATGAGACAGCCTATAGGGAGGAGGTCAGAGATCTGGCCGTGTGGTGCCAGGACAACAACCTCTCCCTCAACGTGACCAAGACAAAGGAGATGATTGTGGACTACAGGAAAAAAAAGAGGACTGAGCACGCCCCCATTCTCATCGACGGGGCTGTAGTGGAACAGGTTGAGAGCTTCAAGTTCCTTGGTGTCCACATCACCAACGAACTATCATGGTCCAAACACACCAAGACAGTCGTGAAGAGGGCACGACAAAGCCTATTCCCCCTCAGGAGACTAAAAAGATTTGGCATGGGTCCTCAGATCCTCAAAGAATTCTACAGCTGCACCATCGAGAGCATCCTGACTGGTTGCATCACCGCCTGGTATGGCAACTGCTTGGCCTCTGACCGCAAGGCACTACAGAGGGTAGTGCGTACGGCCCAGTACATCACTGGGGCAAAGCTCCCTGCCATCCAGGACCTCTATACCAGGCGGTGTCAGAGGAAGGCCCTCAAAATTGTCAAAGACTCCAGCCACCCTAGTCATAGACTGTTCTCTCTGCTACCGCACGGCAAGCGGTACCGGAGTGCCAAGTCTAGGTCCAAAAGACTTCTCAACAGCTTCTACCCCCAAGCCATAAGACTCCTGAACAGCTAATCATGGCTACCCGGACTATTTGCACTGCCCCCCCACCCCATCCTTTTTACGCTGCTGCTACTCTGTTAAGTATTTATGCATAGTCACTTTAACTCTACCCACATGTACATATTACCTCAACTACCTCAACTAGCCGGTGCCCCCGCACATTGACTATGCAACGGTACCCCCCTGTATATATAGCCTCCCTACTGTCACTTTATTTTACTGTATATATAGCCTCCCTACTGTCACTTTATTTTACTTCTGCTCTTTTTTTCTCAACACTTTTTTGTTGTTGTTTTATTCTTACTTTTTTGTTTAAAATAAATGCACTGTTGGTTAAGGGCTGTAAGTAAGCATTTCACTGTAATGTCTGCACCTGTTGTATTCGGCGCATGTGACCAATAACATTTGATTTGATTTGATTTGATTTGATTTGATCTATGGTTGGTCTCCTCCAGTGTTATATCTATGGTTGGTCTCCTCCTCCAGTGTTATATCTATGGTTGGTCTCCTCCAGTGTTATATCTATGGTTGGTTTCCTCCAGTGTTATATCTATGGTTGGTCTCCTCCAGTGTTATATCTATGGTTGGTCTCCTCCTCCAGTGTTATATCTATGGTTGGTCTCCTCCAGTGTTATATCTATGGTTGGTCTCCTCCAGTGTTATATCTATGGTTGGTCTCCTCCAGTGTTATATCTATGGTTGGTCTCCTCCAGTGTTATATCTATGGTTGGTCTCCTCCAGTGTTATATCTATGGTTGGTCTCCTCCAGTGTTATATCTATGGTTGGTCTCCTCCAGTGTTATATCTATGGTTGGTCTCCTCCAGTGTTATATCTATGGTTGGTCTCCTCCTCCAGTGTTATATCTATGGTTGGTCTCCTCCTCCAGTGTTATATCTATGGTTGGTCTCCTCCAGTGTTATATCTATGGTTGGTCTCCTCCAGTGTTATATCTATGGTTGGTCTCCTCCTCCAGTGTTATATCTATGGTTGGTCTCCTCCTCCAGTGTTATATCTATGGTTGGTCTCCTCCAGTGTTATATCTATGGTTGGTCTCCTCCAGTGTTATATCTATGGTTGGTCTCCTCCAGTGTTATATCTATGGTTGGTCTCCTCCTCCAGTGTTATATCTATGGTTGGTCTCCTCCAGTGTTATATCTATGGTTGGTCTCCTCCAGTGTTATATCTATGGTTGGTCTCCTCCAGTGTTATATCTATGGTTGGTCTCCTCCTCCAGTGTTATATCTATGGTTGGTCTCCTCCAGTGTTATATCTATGGTTGGTATCCTCCAGTGTTATATCTATGGTTGGTCTCCTCCTCCAGTGTTATATCTATGGTTGGTCTCCTCCAGTGTTATATCTATGGTTGGTCTCCTCCAGTGTTATATCTATGGTTGGTCTCCTCCAGTGTTATATCTATGGTTGGTCTCCTCCAGTGTTATATCTATGGTTGGTCTCCTCCTTCAGTGTTATATCTATGGTTGGTCTCCTCCAGTGTTATATCTGTGGTTGGTCTCCTCCAGTGTTATATCTATGGTTGGTCTCCTCCAGTGTTATATCTATGGTTGGTCTCCTCCAGTGATATATCTATGGTTGGTCTCCTCCAGTGTTATATCTATGGTTGGTCTCCTCCAGTGTTATATCTATGGTTGGTCTCCTCCTCCAGTGTTATATCTATGGTTGGTCTCCTCCAGTGTTATATCTATGGTTTGTCTCCTCCAGTGTTATATCTATGGTTGGTCTCCTCCAGTGTTATATCTATGGTTGGTCTCCTCCAGTGTTATATCTATGGTTGGTCTCCTCCAGTGTTATATCTATGGTTGGTCTCCTCCAGTGTTATATCTATGGTTGGTCTCCTCCAGTGTTATATCTATGGTTGGTCTCCTCCAGTGTTATATCTATGGTTGGTCTCCTCCTCCAGTGTTATATCTATGGTTGGTCTCCTCCAGTGTTATATCTATGGTTGGTCTCCTCCAGTGTTATATCTATGGTTGGTCTCCTCCAGTGATATATCTATGGTTGGTCTCCTCCAGTGTTATATCTAAGGTTGGTCTTCTCCTCCAGTGTTATATCTATGGTTGGTCTCCTCCAGTGTTATATCTATGGTTGGTCTCCTCCAGTGTTATATCTATGGTTGGTCTCCTCCAGTGTTATATCTATGGTTGGTCTCCTCCAGTGTTATATCTATGGTTGGTCTCCTCCAGTGTTATATCTATGGTTGGTCTCCTCCAGTGTTATATCTATGGTTGGTCTCCTCCAGTGTTATATCTATGGTTGGTCTCCTCCAGTGATATATCTATGGTTGGTCTCCTCCAGTGTTATATCTATGGTTGGTCTCCTCCTCCAGTGTTATATCTATGGTTGGTCTCCTCCAGTGTTATATCTATGGTTGGTCTCCTCCAGTGTTATATCTGTGGTTGGTCTCCTCCAGTGTTATATCTATGGTTGGTTTCCTCCAGTGTTATATCTATGGTTGGTCTCCTCCAGTGTTATATCTATGGTTGGTCTCCTCCAGTGTTATATCTATGGTTGGTCTCCTCCTCCAGTGTTATATCTATGGTTGGTCTCCTCCAGTGTTATATCTATGGTTGGTCTCCTCCAGTGTTATATCTATGGTTGGTCTCCTCCAGTGTTATATCTATGGTTGGTCTCCTCCAGTGTTATATATATGGTTGGTCTCCTCCAGTGTTATATCTATGGTTGGTCTCCTCCTCCAGTGTTATATCTATGGTTGGTCTCCTCCAGTGTTATATCTATGGTTGGTCTCCTCCAGTGTTATATCTATGGTTGGTGTCCTCCAGTGTTATATCTATGGTTGGTCTCCTCCAGTGTTATATCTATGGTTGGTCTCCTCCAGTGTTATATCTATGGTTGGTCTCCTCCAGTGTTATATCTGTGGTTGGTCTCCTCCAGTGTTATATCTATGGTTGGTCTCCTCCAGTGTTATATCTATGGTTGGTCTCCTCCAGTGTTATATCTATGGTTGGTCTCCTCCAGTGTTATATCTGTGGTTGGTCTCCTCCAGTGTTATATATATGGTTGGTCTCCTCCAGTGTTATATCTATGGTTGGTCTCCTCCAGTGTTATACAGTGCATTCGGAAAGTATTCAGACCCCTTCCCTTTTTCCACATTTTGTTACGTTACAGTGTTATGCAAAAATTGATTAAATACAACATTTTCCTCATCAATATAAACACAATACCCCAAAATGACAAAGTGAATATATATATATTTTTTTATTATTGCAGTTTTTTCATTGTCATTATGGGGTATTGTGTGTAGATTGATGAGGGGGGGAAAACTATGTAATCCATTTTAGAATAAGGCTGTAACATATGTGCCAAAAGTCAAGGGGTCTGAATACTTTCTGAATGCACTGTATATACAATACCAGTCAAAAGTTTGAACACACCTGCTCATTCAAGGGTTTCTCTTTATTTTTACTATTTTCTATATTGTAGAATAATAGTGAAGACATCAAAACTATGAAATAACCAAAAGATTGTTAAACAAATCAAAATATATTATATATTTGAGATTCTTCAAATAGCCACCCTTTGCCTTGATGACAGCTTTGCACACTCTTGGCATTCTCTCAACCAGCTTCACCTGGAATGCTTTTCCAACAGTCTTGAAGGAGTTCCCACATATGCTGTGCACTTGTTGGCTGCTTTTCCTTCATCTGCCGTCCAACTCAGCAGGCCAGAGGTGGATGAACGCAATGCCCTCGTTTGGGTGTAGGGACTGATCAGAGCTTGAAGGGACGGAGGAAATCTCAAATTTGGACTCCAGACCAAACAACACATTTCCACCGATCTAATGTCCATTGCTCGTGTTTCTTGGCCCATGCAGGTCTCTTCTTCTTATTGGTGTCTTTAGTAGTGGTTTCTTTGCAGCAATTCTACCATGAAGGCCCGATTCACACAGTCCCCTCTGAACAGTTGATGTTTAGATGTGTCTGTGACTTGAACTCTGTGAAGCATTTATTTGGGCTGCAATTTCTGAGGCTGGTAACTCTCTAATGAACTTATCCTCTGCAGCAGAGGTAACTCTGGGTCTTCCTTTCCTGTGGCAGTCCTCATGAGAGCCAGTTTCATCATAGCACTTGATGGTTTTTGCGACTGAACTTGAAGTTCTTGAAATTTTCCGTATTGACTGACCTTCATGTCTTAAAGTAATGATGGACTTTCTCTTTGCTTATTTGAGCTGTTCTTGCCATAATATGGACTTGGTCTTTTACCAAATAGGGCTATCTTCTGTATACCCCCACTACCTTGTCACAACACAACTAATTGGCTCAAACGCATTAAGAAGGAAAGAAATTCCACAAATTAATTTTTAACATGCACACCTGTTAATTGAAATGCATTCCAGGTGACTACCTCATGAAGCTGGTTGAGAGAATGCCAAGAGTGTGCAAAGCTGTCATTAAGGCAAAGGTGTGGCTATTTGAAGAATCTCAAATATAAAATATATTTTGATTTGTTTAACACTTATTTGGTTACTACATGATTCCATATGTGTTATTCATAGTTTTGATGTCTTCACTATTATTCTACAATGTAGAAAATAGTCAAAATAAAGAAAAACCTTTGAATGAGTAGGTGTGTCCAAACTGCTGACTGGTACTGTATATCTACATATACACACAAACACAGACACAATGCACTGTCCAGTTGGTGTCATCCACAGTACCATGTTATAGTGGATGTGGGGCAATCAGTAAACTCTTCTGTTGGACCTCACATACAAGAGGAGTATTTTTTATACAGTTCTCTTACTTCCTCATCTCCTCGTCCTCTCTCTCTCTCTCTCTCGTCTCTCTCCTCTCTCTGTCTCTCTCTCTCCTCTCTTCTCTCTCATCTCTCTCTCTCTGTCCGCTCTCTGTCTCGGATCTCTCTCTTCTCGCTCTCTCTCTCTCTCTCTCTCTCTCTCTCTGTCTCTCTCTCTCTGTCTCTCTCTCTCTCTCTCTCTCTCTCTCTCTCTCTCAGTCATCTCTCTCTCTCTTCTCTCTCTCTCTCTCGCTCTCTTCGTCTCTCTCTCTCTCTCTGTCTCTCTCTCTCTCTGTCTCTTCTCTCTCGTCTCTGTCTCTCTCTCTCTCTCTCTATCTCTCTCTCTCTCTCTCTCTCTCTCTCTCTCTCTCTCTCTCTCTCTCTCTCTCTCCTCCCCCTCTCTCTCTCGCTGTCTCTGTCTCACACACATTACAAAGCTCTCCTTTATCGATCTGGCTGGGTTGCCATGCCTTGCCATGCCATGCCTAGGGGGGTGGGGAAATGGTTCAGCGGCCAGTGGGGGGTCAGCTCGCGGGGTGGGGTCAGCTCTGACGTACGGAGACGAGAGAGCGGCGGGCCGCCGGCATCCAGTGCGGAGGGTTGTGGAATGTCGCTTTAGCCAATAAGAAGGCATTGTTCTGGCGGTGGGGTCGAGGGTCAGGGTGGAGAAGAGGACCATTGTAAGTCAACAATCCCGCCGCCCCCCTCTCTCTATCTCCACCCCCCTACTTTCTCTTTCTCTCTCTCTCTCCCTCTCTCTCTCTCTCTCTCTCTCTCTCTCTCGTCTCTCTCTCTCTCTCTCTCTCTCTCCCTCGGTCTCGCTCTCTCTCTCCCCCTCTTTCTCCCCTCTTTCTCTATCTCTCTCCCCCTCTCTCTCTCTCTCTCTCTCTCTATCTCTCTCTCTCTCTCTCTCTCTCTCTCTCTCTCCTCTCTCTCTCTCTCTCTCTCTCTCTCTCTCTCTCTCTCTCTCTCATTCTCTCCCCCTCTTTCTCTCTCTCTCTGGACCTGTGACACACACACACGTAGAGGGTCTGTGTTGTAGAGACACTAGGACCAGTGTGTCCTGGTTTATAGCCCGTGCCAGCCCCAGAGCTCACACACACACAATCTGCCCGGAGACCAGCAAAGACTTGACTCTCCTCCATCTCTCCTCCCCTCTGCTCCCTCTCCTCCATCTCTCCTCCCCTCTGCTCCCTCTCCTCCATCTCTCCTCCCCTCTCCTCCTCTCCTCCATCTCTCCTCCCCTCTCCTCCATCTCTCCTCCCCTCTGCTCCCTCTCCTCCATCTCTCCTCCACCTCTCCTCCCCTCTGCTCCCTCTCCTCCATCTCTCCTCCATCTCTCCTCCCCTCTGCTCCCTCTCCTCCATCTCTCCTCCACCTCTCCTCCCCTCTGCTCCCTCTCCTCCATCTCTCCTCCATCTCTCCTCCCCTCTGCTCCCTCTCCTCCATCTCTCCTCCCCTCTCCTCCTCTCTCCTCCACCTCTCCTCCCCTCTCCTCCCCTCTCCTCCATCTCTCCCTCCCCTCTCCTCCATCTCTCCTCCCCTCTGCTCCTCATCCTCCATCTCTCCTCCACCTCTCCTCCCCTCTGCTCCCTCTCCTCCATCTCTCCTCCATCTCTCCTCCCCTCTGCTCCCTCTCCTCCATCTTTCCTCCCTCTCCTCCATCTCCTCCATCTCTCCTCCCTCTCCTCCCTCTCCTCCATCTCCTCCATCTCTCCTCCCCTCTCCTCCCTCTCCTCCATCTCTCCTCCTCCACCTCTCATCCCTCTCCTCCATCTCTCCTCCCCTCTCCTCCCTCTCCTCCATCTCTCCTCCCTCTCCTCCCTCTCCTCCATCTCTCCTCCCCTCTCCTCCCTCTCCTCCACCTCTCCTCCCCTCTCCTCCCTCTCCTCCATCTCTCCTCCCTCTCCTCCATCTCTCCCTCCCCTCTCCTCCCTCTCTCCTCCATCTCTCCTCCCCTCTCCTCCCTCTCCTCCCTCTCCTCCATCTCTCCTCCCCTCTCCTCCCTCTCTCCTCCCTCTCCTCCCTCTCCTCCCCTCTCCTCCCTCTCCTCCATCTCTCCTCCCTCTCCTCCATCTCTCCTCCCCCTCTCCTCCCTCTCCTCATCTCTCCTCCCCTCTCCTCCCTCTCCTCATCTCTCCCCCCCTCTCC
>NW_028159773.1:80000-84863 GCF_964263955.1 Coregonus lavaretus | reverse complement strand
TGTACTTTGTCAATGTTTTTCTAAGGTTTTGATCAGTGTCCATGGTGTACTGTCGATTTAGGACCAGATAGCACTGCATTTTGTTTTGTGCTTGTATTTCCCAATAGGTAATGTAGTTTTGTTTTGACTGTGTTGTAATTTGGTTTATTCTGATTGATTGGATGTTCTGGTCCTGAGGCTTCTGTGTGTTAGTAGAACATGTTTGTGAACTCAGCCCCAGGACCAGCTGGATGAGGGGACTATTTTCTTTGCTCAGCTCTTGGCATTGCAGGGCTTGGTAATGATATGACAGGGAGTCACTGTATTTTAGATGTTTCCAAAACTTAATTACTATTTTTTGAGTTTTTATTATTAGTGGGTATTGGCCTAATTCTGCCCTGCATGCATTGTTTGTAGTTTTCCTCTGGACATGTAGGAGAATCTTACAGAAATCTGAATGCAGGGTTTCAATGGGGTGTTTGTCCCATTAGGTGAAATCTTGTTTTGTTCTGCAAGATGAGGATGACCAATCACTTCATGAAGTGCAACTACACCCCACTATAAATCTATGTAAAGCGTCAGCTGCATCTCCACTTGTAGACATACGAGTCTAGATACCCAACACAACAGGCAAAGGTAAGGACGTCTATAAAGTTACTATTACAAGACAAAAGCCTGAACCACATTCTTGTTGTATGTTCTGATATTACACATGGGTGTTTCCAAATTGACAAAGTTTAATATCTGTGAATCTTTTGGAAAGACTGCATATGCAATTTATTTTATACAAAGCCTTCTATAATATGTTTATTGTAATGAGAGTAACTAATGAATACATGTCATTGTTAAATATAGGCGTTATGATAAAGGCATTGTGATAAATACATTATGATAAAGGCATTGTGATAAAGACATTATGATGTTGATATTATGATAAAGGCATTATGATGTTGATATTATGATAAAGGCATTATGATAAAAGACATTATGATAAAGACATTATGATGTTGACATTATGATAATGACATTATGTGGTTGACATTATGCACATTCCTAAAACGGGACTAATATGGATTTAAATATCTAATGCATATTCTGCATTTCTAATGATGGCAATAATTAAATCATTTGAAGCCTGAAGTATAAAAGCTCTCTAACCCGTTCAAAGCTAGAATCCTTAATTGATACAAAAACATTAACCTGCATAGCTGATATTTTGGTGGTGTCTGAAGTGTGTAACTGCGTTGAAGCTGTCAAATCCAGGAGAAGCTGCTCTTGTGTTCATTGTCACGAAGCCATTCCCATCCCACTCGCGTTAGAAGTTCAGAACGAGAAAGTGTAGGCTATATAGAAATTATGACGACCAAATTTAAAATCATTCAACTAAATAATGAGGATTTTTATCAGCCTAATCTAGGTGTAGATTACATTTTACATTGCTGTGATCGAACTCAGAGAGAGAACAACAAAGTGCTGTGATCAGAAAACGGGAGGCGTAGATATCTTTCCATGTTTAGGTGGCTTAGTTTTTGTCTGATTTGTAATGAAAAGCAAAAACGAATTACATTTGAGCGTCTGCATAGGGGGGTAGAAGGATTACTTTATCCTATCCCAGGTATTCCTTAAAGAGGTGGGGTTTCAAATGTCTCCGGAAGGTGGTGAGTGACTCCGCTGTCCTGGCGTCGTGAGGGAGCTTGTTCCACCATTGGGGTGCCAGAGCAGCGAACAGTTTTGACTGGGCTGAGCGGGAGCTATGCTTCCGCAGAGGAAGGGGAGCCAGCAGGCCAGAGGTGGATGAACGCAATGCCCTCGTTTGGGTGTAGGGACTGATCAGAGCCTGAAGGTACGGAGGTGCCGTTCCCCTCACTGCTCCATAGGCAAGCACCATGGTCTTGTAACGGATGCGAGCTTCAACTGGAAGCCAGTGGAGTGTGCGGAGGAGGGGGGTGACGTGAGAGAACTTGGGAAGGTTGAACATCAGACGGGCTGCGGCATTCTGGATGAGTTGTAGGGGTTTAATGGCACAGGCAGGGAGGCCAGCCAACAGCGAGTTGCAGTAATCCAGACGGGAGATGACAAGTGCCTGGATTAGGACCTGTGCCGCTTCCTGTGTAAGGCAGGGTCGTACTCTCCGAATGTTGTAGAGCATGAACCTGCAGGATCGGGTCACCGCCTTGATGTTAGCGGAGAACGACAGGGTGTTGTCCAGGGTCACGCCAAGGCTCTTCGCACTCTGGGAGGAGGACACAACGGAGTTGTCAACCGTGATGGCGAGATCATGGAACGGGCAGTCCTTCCCCGGGAGGAAGAGCAGCTCCGTCTTGCCAGGGTTCAGCTTGAGGTGGTGATCCGTCATCCATACTGATATGTCAGCCAGACATGCAGAGATGCGATTCGCCACCTGGTTATCAGAAGGGGGAAAGGAGAAGATTAGTTGTGTATCGTCAGCGTAGCAATGATAGGAGAGGCCATGTGAGGATATGACAGAGCCAAGTGACTTGGTGTATAGGGAGAATAGGGAGAATAGGAGGGAGAGGGCCTAGAACTGAGCCCTTATGTCACTTTTAGACCACAGCCTTGTCGTTTCTAAAAATACACTCTTATGGACAAACAGACACGTGTTTCACCAGCAGGTGACTCTACACTACAATAAATGGTGATGGGGTCGGGGACTCAGAGAATCAGCTTGTTCCAGAGTGGTTATGATCTGTTCATCTCTGCTGTACTGTGTAGGTTGTGTAGTTCACGGGTTTCACCAGCAGGCGGCGCGATTTTGCATCATTGTGCATGGGAACAAGCATCAACAATAAATCACAGTTCAAACTTGTAGAGTCTGTTATAGTTGTTTTTACCTGTCTGTAGACTGCCGTGCATTTTCCAGGAACCACCAACATATGACCCTCATCTGCAATTGGCCTAAAAGGTATTCACAAGTTGATCATGACATGAAGCAATATAGGCCTATTTCAGCACAGGATGGACAGAGGAACATCAGTCCGTCCAGAGGATCAACTTGATTTTAGGCATAAACTAAATTTGGAAATGTGATCAGTGTGTTGTCAGAATCTCTATCCTGAATATTGTCATCTTAATTCAATCCTTGATCCCAGATATGATACAATACATTCAATCCTTTGTCCCAGATTGGTATCAGGATTACACACACACACACACACACACACACACACACACACACACACACACACACACACACACACACACACACACACACACACACACACACACACACACACACACACACACTGTTGCCTGCGTCCATCCTGTAACTGAACACTACATATGTGTGTGTGTGTGTGTGTGTGGTGTGTGGTGTGTGTGTGTCTACGTCTGTGTGTGTGTGTCATGTCAGTGTGTGTGTGTGTGTGTACTGCTGTCACGAAACAACAAGGGCTCCGTATGATGTGCAACAGCCCCATCCTCCTCAACTGTTATTTTAGACTGGTTTCAGATCAGATCATGGTGTATTCTTTGTGATAGAGCTCGGAGGGGTTTTGTCTTGTATTCAGTTGAACACGTGAGTCTGTTGTAGACATTGGGGAATGAAGGCTCTGCCTAGTAACCTGCCTGTAGACACAGTGTTCTTACTGAATGGCACCCTATTCAGACCCCTATGGGCCCATGGTCAAAAGTAGTGCACTACATAGGGAATGGAGTGACATTTGTGACTCAAACACTGTCCTAGCATCTGTTGTCTCTTACTCTTTCCCTATCTATTGCCATAATCAGACTGTGATTAAACCTGGCTCCACATCAGACTGTAATTAAACCTGGCTCCAGATCAGACTGTAATTAAACCTGGCTCCAGATCAGTCTTAATTAAACCTGGCTCCATATCAGCCTTAACTAAACCTGGCTCCAGATCAGTCTTAACTAAACCTAGCTCCAGATCAGTCTTAACTAAACCTGTTCACAGGGAAAAACTAAACTATGGTCTGTTCACAGGGAAATACTAAACTATGGTCTGTTCACAGGGAAAAACTAGACCCCTGTCCCACCAACCCACCCGGGATCTCCCCATCCGCTTGTCACCCCTCTCCTCCCTCCCACCTTCTTAACCCTCTTTATCCCTCTATAAAGAGCTGGGCTGGAGGGGGTGAGGGGAGGGGATGAGGGGAGCGGGTGAGGGGGTGAGGGGAGGGGATGAGGGGAGCGGGTGAAGGGGGGAGGGGAGGGGAAGGGTTGGAGGGGACCTCCCCCCATGCAGACAGATGGAGACCTGAGGCACAGCGCCGGGAGTCCCACTTTGATGCCCCCCTCCTCCCTCCTGGTCTCGCCCTCCTCCCACTCTGTTCCCCCTCACCCCTCCCTCTGTGCTCAGCCAGCAAAAAGAGAGGAGCAGGAACAATCAGATGAAGTTAGTTAAAATAAAAAATAAAGTTAGGCCTTGAGCAGCGCTACAGGGAGAGGAAGCCATGCTCTGTTACTCACAGGGAGAGGAAGCCATGCTCTGTTACTCACAGGGAGAGGAAGCCATGCTCTGTTACTCACAGGGAGAGGAAGCCATGCTCTGTTACTCACAGGGAGAGGAAGCCATGCTCTGTTACTCAAAGGGTGAGGAAGCCATGCTCTGTTACTCACAGGGAGAGGAAGCCATGCTCTGTTACTCACAGGGAGAGGAAGCCATGCTCTGTTACTCACAGGGAGAGGAAGCCATGCTCTGTTACTCACAGGGAGAGGAAGCCATGCTCTGTTACTCACAGGGAGAGGAAGCCATGCTCTGTTACTCACAGGGAGAGGAAGCCATGCTCTGTTACTCACAGGGAGAGGAAGCCATGCTATGTTACTCACAGGGAGAGGAAGCCATGCTCTGTTACTCACAGGGTGAGGAAGCCATGCTCTGTTACTCACAGGGAGAGGAAGCCA
>NW_028159773.1:0-75000 GCF_964263955.1 Coregonus lavaretus | reverse complement strand
TATGTGGCAGGGACTCCAGACAATCACGGATAACAAAGGGAAAACTGAACCTTGCCCTTTGCAACCGGGAGCTCTTGACGGGCCGCCACCCAGTTGGTGAAGATAGGCAACAACACGTCCGCTACGCTGATCCTCAACAAGAGTGCGTGCTCAGCCCCCTCCTGTACTCCCTGTTCACCGATGACTGCGTGGCCACGCACATCTCCAACTCAATCATCAAGTTTGCAGACGACACAACAGTGGTAGGCCTGATTACCAACAACGACGAGACAGCCTACAGGGAGGAGGTGAGGGCCCTTGCAGAGTGGTGGCAGGAAAATAACCTCTTCCTCAGTGTGCCTTCTGTCTGTGTGGATGGACCATTTCAGGTTGTCAGTGATATGCACGCCGAGGAACTTTAAGCTTTTCACCCATCCCGTTGATATGGATGGGTGCTTGCTCATTCTGCTGTCTCCTGAAGTCTACGATCAGCTCCTTTGTTTTGTTCACGTTGAGGGAGATGTTATTGTCCTGGCACCACTCCGCCAGGGCCCTCACCTCCTCCCTGGAGTTTGAAGAAATTTGGCTTGGCCCCTAAGATCCACACAAACTTCTACAGATGCACCAATGAGAGCATCCTGTCGGGCTTTATCACCGCCTGGTACGGCAACTGCCCCATCCGCAATCTCAGGGCTCTCCAGAGGGTGTTGAGGTCAGCCTAACGCATCACACTGCCTGGCTTCCAGGACATCTAACAGCACCCGCTGCAACAGGGTACTCAATCCTGAACCTTACAGACTGTTGCCCTATATACATTGTCATTGAACATAAATCAATCGAATAATGTTTAGATAAAGTTATACCCACTTCATACGTATATACTGTATTCTAGTCAATACCTATCCTATTTAACTTCTTCTGTACTGTCACGATCGTTGAAAGGAGTAGACCAATGCGCAGCGTGGAATGCGAACATACTTTATTATATTTTAAATCACCACACGAACAAAACAACAAAACGATACGTGAAGTCCTTGGTAACCAAACACAAACCATACACGGAACAAGATCCCACAATACACTGTGGCAAACAGGCTGCCTAAGTATGGTTCCCAATCAGAGACAACAAGCAACAGCTGATTCTCGTTGCCTCTGATTGAGAACCACCCCGGCCAACACAGAAACACATGAACTAGATAATGAACATAGAAACACAAAACATAGACTCTACACACCCTGGCTCAACATAACAGAGTCCCCAGAGTCAGGGCGTGACATGTACACATATCTTCTATCAATATACTGTCCATAATGTCTATGCATCACATCATATATATATATACATATATTTATATTCCTGACCCTGACATTGTTAGTTCTAATATTTCTATACAGTATTTCTTAATTCCTTTGTTTTATTTTTTGGATTTTCATGTATATTTCTGTATTGTTATTACTGCACAGTTGGAGCTCAGAACATAAGCATTTCGCTACACCCGCGATAACATCTGCTAAATACAGTGCATTCAGAAAGTATTCAGACCCATTGACTTTTTCCACATTTTGTTATTATTCTAATTGTTGTTCGTTTTTATCGATCTACACACAATATCCCCATTATGACAAAACAGGTTTTTAGAAATGTTTGCAAATGTATAAAAAAAAAAGTATAAAAAAATATTACATTTACATAAGTATTGAGACCCTTTACTCAGTACTTTGTTGAGAAACCTTTGGCAGTGATTACAGCCTCGAGTCTTCTTGGGTATGACATTACCAGCTTGGCACACCTGTATTTGGGGAGTTTCTCACATTCTTCTCTGCAGATGCTCTCAAGCTCTCTCAGGTTGGATGGGGAGTGTCGCTGCACAGCTATTTTCAGGTCTCTCCAGAGATGTTCGATCGGGTTTCAAGTCTGGGCTCTGGCTGGTTCACTCAAGGACATTCCGAGACGTGTCCCGAAGCCGCTCCTGCATTGTCTTGGCTGTGTGCTTAGGGTCGTTGTCCTGTTGGAAGGTGAACCTTCACCCCAGTCTGAGGTCCTGAGTTCTCTGGAGCAGGTTTTTCATCAAAGATCTATCTGTACTCCATTCATCTTTGCCTCAATCATGACCAGTGTCCCAGTCCCACCCGCTGAAAAACATTCCCACAGCATGAGGCTGCCAGCACCATGCTTCCCTGTAGGGATGGTGTCAGGTTTCCTCCAGACCTGACGCTTGGCATTCAGGCCAAAGAGTTCAATCTTGGTCTCATCAGACCAGAGAAACTTGTTTCTCATGGTCTGAGAGTCCTTTAGGTGCCTTTTGGCAATCCCCAAGCGGGCTGTCATGTGCCTTTTACCTAGGAGTGGCTTCCATCTGGCCATTCTACCATAAAGGCCTGATTGGTGGAGTGCTGCAGAGATGGTTGTCCTTCTGGAAGGTTCTCCTATCTCCACAGATGAACTCTGGAGCTCTGTCAGAGTGACCATTGGGTTCTTGGTCACCTCCCTGACCAAGGCCCTTCTCCCCCGGATTGCTCAGTTTGGCCGGGCGGCCAGCTCTAGGAAGAGTCTTGGTGGTTCCAAACTGCTTCCATTTAAGAATGATGGAGGCCACTGTGTTCTTGGGGGCCTTCAATGCAGTAGACATTTTTTGGAACCCAACCCCAGATCTGTGCCTCAACACAATCCTGTCTCGGAGCTCTACGGAAAATTCCTTAGACCTCATGGCTTGGTTTTCGCTGTGACATGCACTGTCAACTGTGGGACCTTATATAGACAGGTGTGCCTTTCCAAATCATGTCCAATCAATTGAATGTACCACAGGTGGACTCCAATCAAGTTGTAGAAACATCTCAGCATGATCAATGGAAACAGGATGCACCTGAGCTCAATTTTGAGTCTCATTGCAAGGGTCTGAATACTTATGTAAATAAGGTATTTCAGTTTTGTATTATTTGTAAATTAGCTAACAATTCTAAAGACCTGTTTTCGCTTTGTCGTTATGGGGTATTGTTTGTCGATTGATTAGGGAAAAAAAAACATTTACTCAATTTTAGAATAAGGTTGTAATGTAACACAATGTGGAAAAAGTAAAGGGGTCTGAATATTTTCAGAATGAACTGTATATATAGAGATAGATTCTTTTTATTTTAAACATTTAACCCCTTGTTTTTCTGGGCACAAAACTACCCTCAGACTTCCATTTTTTTTGCAGTTTTACATTAGTGTACTGTATGTATACAGTCCCTGATTAGATGAAAGATATTGATCATTATGATATACTGTTACAATGGGGAACCTTTTCTCCGTATCAGCAGTGGTGTTGCTGTTCTTAGTCATGTTCACACATAGCTCAGTATGAAATAAGTGACATTTCACAGTAGCCATGTGCTGTTTCCTGCCTGTGTGTGTGTGGTGTGCTTCTGAGTTTGAGGTTTGAGGGGTACACTATGTAAGTGTTATTTCTCAGAAGGACAGAGGAGGAGTTGTGAAACTACCGTGACAATACTAGTATAAGATACAGCATCTTAAAGAAGCCTCAACTGAACACAAAGGCATGTTCTGTTCCATATGTGTCTCTGGACACAGGGTTTACATTGCTCCCCCACAGACACGTTTGTTTGTAACCTTTAAGTCCAGAGGTGGACAACCCTCCTCTTGGAAAGCTACTGTGTTCCATCCCTGCTCCAACACACCTGATTCAACATACAGTGACAACATCCTGATTTACATTTTAATAATTTAGCTGACACTCTTATCCAGAGCCATTAGGGTTAAGCGCCTTGCTCAAGGGCACAGACATATTTTTCACCCAGTCGGCTCTGGGATTCAAAGCAGCAACCTTTCAGTTACTGGCCCAACCCTCTTAACCGCTAAGCTACCTGCAGAATAGTTGAATTGGATGTGTTGAAGCAGGGCTGGAGTAAAACCCTGCACACACAATACTGTAGCTCTTCAGGAGGACAATTTCCTGTTTAACACAGTCATCAATAATGTGTTTTCTCTTTCCCCCTTTATGTCTGAAGTTGATTTTAATGAAGATGGCAATCATTGCAGTGTGGACATTTCTTCTATTGACCTCTGGTGTGGCCATAGCGATGGTAAGCTGAGTTAAATGTATATTTTGTTTGTGTGTGTGTGTGTGGCTGTGTGTTTATGAGGGGTGAAAAGGGGACTAAATTGAGCCTAATATAGCTACTGATACAGATGTAGAATCTTAATTTGATCACTCTTTTGTTGCTGAGAAATTTCCAGTTCAGCAGGAAATCCAAACATGTAGTGTATTCGAGTTAGTGTAGTCCATTCAATGTTTAAAAAGGCTTCTAAAGTTTGTAATTTCACTTGTCATACTTAATTTGCCCTAACGAAAAATGTATTAACCCCTAAAACATTTTTTCCATTAATTATAATCCACATAATAATGTACATTTCCTGCTGCTGCAGGATTATTTTCCTGCTGTAGCAAACTGGCTCAAATTAAGATCCTACACATACAATGCCTTCTGAAAGTATTCAGACCCCTTGACTTTTTCCACATTTTGTTACGTTACAGCCTTATTCTAAAATGGATTAACTTGTTTTTTCCCTAATCAATCTACAAACAATACCCCATAATGACATAGTGAAAACAGGTTTTTAGACATTTTTGCAAATGTATAAAACAATAAAAAGTAAAAAATCTTATTTACATAAGTATTCAGACCCTTTACTATGAGACTCGAAATTGAGCTCAGGTTCATCCTGTTTCCATTGATCATCCTTGAGATGTTTCTACAACAGTTGACAGTGCATTTCAGAGCAAAAACCAAGCCATAAGGTCGAAGGAATTGTCCGTAGAGCTCTGAGACAGGATTGTGTCGAGGTACAGATCTGGGGAAGGGTACCAAAATATTTCTGCAGCATTGACGGTCCCCAACAACACAGTGGCCTCCATCATTCTTAAATGGAAGAAGTTTGGAACTACCAAGACTCTTACTAGAGCTGGCCGCCCTGCCAAACTGAGCAATCGGGTGAGAAGGGCCTTGGTCAGGGAGGAGACCAAGAACCCGATGCTCACTCTGACAGAGCTCTAGAGTTCCTCTGTGGAGATTGGAGAACCTTCTAGAAGGACAACCATC
The DNA here is from genome assembly GCF_964263955.1 of Coregonus lavaretus. NCBI lineage: Eukaryota > Metazoa > Chordata > Actinopteri > Salmoniformes > Salmonidae > Coregonus > Coregonus lavaretus. The sequence goes on along the minus strand of NW_028159773.1, from coordinate 69,921 downwards.
TCTGCAGCACTCCACCAATCAGGCCTTTATGGTAGAGTGGCCAGACGGAAGCCACTCCTCAGTAAAAGGCACATGACAGCCCGCTTGGAGTTTGCCAAAGGCACCTAAAGACTCTCAGACGACGAGAAACAAGATTCTCTGGTCTATTGAAACCAAGATTGAACTCTTTGGCCTGAATGCCAAGAATCACTTCTGGAGGAAACCTGGCACCGTTCCTACAGTGAAGCATGGTGGTGGCAGCATCATGCTGTGGCTGTGTTTTTCAGTGGCAGGGACTGGGAGACTAGTCAGAATCGAGGCAAAGATGAACGGAGCAAAGTACAGAGAGATCATTGATGAAAACCTGCTCCAGAGCGCTCAGGATCTCAGACTGGGGCGAAGGTTCACCTTCCAACAGGACAGCGACCCTAAGCACACAGCCAAGATAATGCAGGAGTGGCTTCGGGACAAGTCTTTAAATGTCCTTGAGTGGCCCAGCCAGAGCCCGGACTTGAACCCGATCGAACATCTCTGGAGAGACCTGAAAATAGCTGTGCAACGACACTCTCCATCCAACCTGACAGAGCTTGAGAGGATCTGCAGAGAAGAATGGGAGAAACTCCCCAAATACAGGTGTGCCAAGCTTGTAGCGTCATACTCAAGAAGACTCAAGGCTATAATCACTGCCAAAGGTGCCTCAACAAAGTACTGAGTAAAGGGTCTGAATACTTAAGTAAATGTTATATTAAAGTTTTTTATTTTGAATACATTTGCAAACATTTCTAAAAACCTGTTTTTGCTTTGTCATTATGGGGTATTGTGTGTAGAATGATGAGGAAAAAATGTGGATAAAGTGAAGGGGTCTTAATACTTTCTGAATGCACTGTACACTATATATACAAAAGTATGTAGACACCCCTTCAAAATAGTGGTCTTGGCTATTTCAGCCTGACCCGTTGCTGATAGGTGTGTAATGTCGAGCAAACAGCCATGCAATCTCCATAGACAAACATTGGCCTTACTGAAGAGCTCAGTGACTTTCAACATGGCACCGTAATAGCAATTCAGTTCGTCAAACACCCCTGGACTTTTTTCACATTTTGTTACAAGGTGGGATTCAAATGGATTTACTCTGTAATGTCGAAGTAGAATAATTTTTTTAAACATTTATTTAAAAAATAAAATAAAATAAAACACTAATATATCTTGATTAGGTCAACCCCTTTGGTTCATTTATGGCCTTTATCACCCCTCATGTGTGTGTGTGTGTGTGTGTGTGTGTGTTATGTATATCTCATCAATGGCCTTATACAGTCAGTGTGATGGAGGTAATTATGTTCTCTCTCTACAGTCAGTGTGAATGAGGTAGTTATGTTCTCTCTCTACAGTCAGTGTGATGGAGGTAGTTATGTTCTCTCTCTACAGTCAGTGTGATGGAGGTAGTTATGTTCTCTCTCTATAGTCAGTGTGATGGAGGTAGTTATGTTCTCTCTACAGTCAGTGTGATGGAGGTAGTTATGTTCTCTCTCTACAGTCAGTGTGATGGAGGTAGTTATGTTCTCTCTACAGTCAGTGTGATGGAGATAGTTATGTTCTCTCTCTACAGTCAGTGTGATGGAGGTAGTTATGTTCTCTCTACAGTCAGTGTGATGGAGATAGTTATGTTCTCTCTCTATAGTCAGTGTGATGGAGGTAGTTATGTTCTCTCTCTACAGTTAGTGTGATGGAGGTAGTTATGTTCTCTCTCTACAGTTAGTGTGATGGAGGTAGTTATGTTCTCTCTCTACAGTCAGTGTTATGGATGTAGTTTTGTTCTCTCTACAGTCAGTGTGATGGAGGTAGTTATGTTCTCTCTCTACAGTCAGTGTGATGGAGGTAGTTCTCTCTCTATAGTCAGTGTGATGGAGGTTGTTATGTTCTCTCTACAGTCAGTGTGAATGAGGTAGTTATGTTCTCTCTCTACAGTCAGTGTGATGGAGGTAGTTATGTTCTCTCTCTACAGTCAGTGTGATGGAGGTAGTTATGTTCTCTCTCTATAGTCAGTGTGATGGAGGTAGTTATGTTCTCTCTACAGTCAGTGTGATGGAGGTAGTTATGTTCTCTCTCTACAGTCAGTGTGATGGAGGTTGTTATGTTCTCTCTACAGTCAGTGTGATGGAGATAGTTATGTTCTCTCTCTACAGTCAGTGTGATGGAGGTAGTTATGTTCTCTCTACAGTCAGTGTGATGGAGATAGTTATGTTCTCTCTCTATAGTCAGTGTGATGGAGGTAGTTATGTTCTCTCTCTACAGTTAGTGTGATGGAGGTAGTTATGTTCTCTCTCTACAGTTAGTGTGATGGAGGTAGTTATGTTCTCTCTCTACAGTCAGTGTGATGGAGGTAGTTATGTTCTCTCTCTACAGTCAGTGTGATGGAGGTAGTTATGTTCTCTCTCTACAGTCAGTGTTATGGATGTAGTTTTGTTCTCTCTACAGTCAGTGTGATGGAGGTAGTTATGTTCTCTCTCTACAGTCAGTGTGATGGAGGTAGTTCTCTCTCTATAGTCAGTGTGATGGAGGTAGTTATGTTCTCTCTCTACAGTCAGTGTGATGGAGGTAGTTATGTTCTCTCTACAGTCAGTGTGATGGAGGTAGTTATGTTCTCTCTCTACAGTCAGTGTGATGGAGGTAGTTATGTTCTCTCTCTACAGTCAGTGTGATGGAGGTAGTTATGTTCTCTCTCTACAGTTAGTGTGATGGAGGTAGTTATGTTCTCTCTCTTTAGTCAGTGTGATGGACGTAGTTATGTTCTTTCTCTACAGTCAGTGTGATGGAGGTATTTATGTTCTCTCTACAGTCAGTGTGATGAGGTAGTTATGTTCTCTCTCTACAGTCAGTGTGATGGACGTAGTTATGTTCTCTCTCTCTACAGTTAGTGTGATGGAGGTAGTTATGTTCTCTCTACAGTCAGTGTGATGAGGTAGTTATGTTCTCTCTCTATAGTCAGTGTGATGAGGTAGTTATGTTCTCTCTCTATAGTCAGTGTGATGGAGCTAGTTATGTTCTCTCTCTACAGTCAGTGTGATGGAGGTAGTTATGTTCTCTCTCTACAGTCAGTGTGATGGGAGTAGTTATGTTCTCTCTACAGTCAGTGTTATGGATGTAGTTTTGTTCTCTCTACAGTCAGTGTGATGAGGTAGTTATGTTCTCTCTCTATAGTCAGTGTGATAGAGGTAGTTATGTTCTCTCTACAGTCAGTGTGATGGAGGTAGTTATGTTCTCTCTCTACAGTCAGTGTGATGGAGGTAGTTATGTTCTCTCTTTACAGTCAGTGTGATGGAGGTAGTTATATTTTCTCTCTCTACAGTCAGTGTGATGGAGGTAGTTATGTTCTCTCTACAGTCAGTGTGATGGAGGTAGTTATGTTCTCTCTCTCTATAGTCAGTGTGATGGAGGTAGTTATGTTCTCTCTCTACAGTCAGTGTGATGGAGGTAGTTATGTTCTCTCTCTACAGTCAGTGTGATGGAGGTAGTAGTGTTCTCTCTACAGTCAGTGTGATGGAGGTAGATATGTTCTCTCTCTACACTCAGAGTGATGGAGGTAGTTATGTTCTCTCTCTACAGTCAGTGTGATGGAGGTAGTTATGTTCTCTCTCTACAGTCAGTGTGATGGAGGTAGTTATGTTCTCTCTCTACAGTCAGTGTGATGGAGGTAGTTATGTTCTCTCTCTCTACAGTCAGTGTGATGGAGGTAGTTATGTTCTCTCTCTCTACAGTCAGTGTGATGGAGGTAGTTATGTTCTCTCTCTCTACAGTCAGTGTGATGGAGGTAGTTATGTTCTCTCTACAGTCAGTGTGATGGAGGTAGTTATGTTCTTTCTCTTTAGTCAGTGTGATGGAGGTAGTTATATTCTCTCTCTATAGTCAGTGTGATGGAGGTAGTTATGTTCTCTCTCTACAGTTAGTGTGATGGAGGTAGTTATGTTCTCTCTCTACAGTTAGTGTGATGGAGGTAGTTATGTTCTCTCTCTACAGTCAGTGTGATGGAGGTAGTTATGTTCTCTCTCTACAGTCAGTGTGATGGAGGTAGTTATGTTCTCTCTCTACAGTCAGTGTTATGGATGTAGTTTTGTTCTCTCTACAGTCAGTGTGATGGAGGTAGTTATGTTCTCTCTCTACAGTCAGTGTGATGGAGGTAGTTCTCTCTCTATAGTCAGTGTGATGGAGGTAGTTATGTTCTCTCTCTACAGTCAGTGTGATGGAGGTAGTTATGTTCTCTCTACAGTCAGTGTGATGGAGGTAGTTATGTTCTCTCTCTACAGTCAGTGTGATGGAGGTAGTTATGTTCTCTCTCTACAGTCAGTGTGATGGAGGTAGTTATGTTCTCTCTCTACAGTTAGTGTGATGGAGGTAGTTATGTTCTCTCTCTTTAGTCAGTGTGATGGACGTAGTTATGTTCTTTCTCTACAGTCAGTGTGATGGAGGTATTTATGTTCTCTCTACAGTCAGTGTGATGAGGTAGTTATGTTCTCTCTCTACAGTCAGTGTGATGGACGTAGTTATGTTCTCTCTCTCTACAGTTAGTGTGATGGAGGTAGTTATGTTCTCTCTACAGTCAGTGTGATGAGGTAGTTATGTTCTCTCTCTATAGTCAGTGTGATGGAGGTAGTTATGTTCTCTCTACAGTCAGTGTGATGAGGTAGTTATGTTCTCTCTCTATAGTCAGTGTGATGGAGCTAGTTATGTTCTCTCTCTACAGTCAGTGTGATGGAGGTAGTTATGTTCTCTCTCTACAGTCAGTGTGATGGGAGTAGTTATGTTCTCTCTACAGTCAGTGTTATGGATGTAGTTTTGTTCTCTCTACAGTCAGTGTGATGAGGTAGTTATGTTCTCTTTCTATAGTCAGTGTGATAGAGGTAGTTATGTTCTCTCTACAGTCAGTGTGATGGAAGTAGTTATGTTCTCTCTCTACAGTCAGTGTGATGGAGGTAGTTATGTTCTCTCTTTACAGTCAGTGTGATGGAGGTAGTTATATTTTCTCTCTCTACAGTCAGTGTGATGGAGGTAGTTATGTTCTCTCTACAGTCAGTGTGATGGAGGTAGTTATGTTCTCTCTCTCTATAGTCAGTGTGATGGAGGTAGTTATGTTCTCTCTCTACAGTCAGTGTGATGGAGGTAGTTATGTTCTCTCTCTACAGTCAGTGTGATGGAGGTAGTTATGTTCTCTCTACAGTCAGTGTGATGGAGGTAGATATGTTCTCTCTCTACACTCAGAGTGATGGAGGTAGTTATGTTCTCTCTCTACAGTCAGTGTGATGGAGGTAGTTATGTTCCCTCTCTACAGTCAGTGTGATGGAGGTAGTTATGTTCTCTCTCTACAGTCAGTGTGATGGAGGTAGTTATGTTCTCTCTCTCTACAGTCAGTGTGATGGAGGTAGTTATGTTCTCTCTCTCTACAGTCAGTGTGATGGAGGTAGTTATGTTCTCTCTCTCTACAGTCAGTGTGATGGAGGTAGTTATGTTCTCTCTCTCTACAGTCAGTGTGATGGAGGTAGTTATGTTCTTTCTCTTTAGTCAGTGTGATGGAGGTAGTTATATTCTCTCTCTATAGTCAGTGTGATGGAGGTAGTTATGTTCTCTCTCTACAGTTAGTGTGATGGAGGTAGTTATGTTCTCTCTCTACAGTTAGTGTGATGGAGGTAGTTATGTTCTCTCTCTACAGTCAGTGTGATGGAGGTAGTTATGTTCTCTCTCTACAGTCAGTGTGATGGAGGTAGTTATGTTCTCTCTCTACAGTCAGTGTTATGGATGTAGTTTTGTTCTCTCTACAGTCAGTGTGATGGAGGTAGTTATGTTCTCTCTCTACAGTCAGTGTGATGGAGGTAGTTCTCTCTCTATAGTCAGTGTGATGGAGGTAGTTATGTTCTCTCTCTACAGTCAGTGTGATGGAGGTTGTTATGTTCTCTCTACAGTCAGTGTGATGGAGGTAGTTATGTTCTCTCTCTACAGTCAGTGTGATGGAGGTAGTTATGTTCTCTCTCTACAGTCAGTGTGATGGAGGTAGTTATGTTCTCTCTCTACAGTTAGTGTGATGGAGGTAGTTATGTTCTCTCTCTTTAGTCAGTGTGATGGACGTAGTTATGTTCTTTCTCTACAGTCAGTGTGATGGAGGTATTTATGTTCTCTCTACAGTCAGTGTGATGAGGTAGTTATGTTCTCTCTCTACAGTCAGTGTGATGGACGTAGTTATGTTCTCTCTCTCTACAGTTAGTGTGATGGAGGTAGTTATGTTCTCTCTACAGTCAGTGTGATGAGGTAGTTATGTTCTCTCTCTATAGTCAGTGTGATGGAGCTAGTTATGTTCTCTCTCTACAGTCAGTGTGATGGAGGTAGTTATGTTCTCTCTCTACAGTCAGTGTGATGGGAGTAGTTATGTTCTCTCTACAGTCAGTGTTATGGATGTAGTTTTGTTCTCTCTACAGTCAGTGTGATGAGGTAGTTATGTTCTCTCTCTATAGTCAGTGTGATAGAGGTAGTTATGTTCTCTCTACAGTCAGTGTGATGGAGGTAGTTATGTTCTCTCTCTACAGTCAGTGTGATGGAGGTAGTTATGTTCTCTCTTTACAGTCAGTGTGATGGAGGTAGTTATATTTTCTCTCTCTACAGTCAGTGTGATGGAGGTAGTTATGTTCTCTCTACAGTCAGTGTGATGGAGGTAGTTATGTTCTCTCTCTCTATAGTCAGTGTGATGGAGGTAGTTATGTTCTCTCTCTACAGTCAGTGTGATGGAGGTAGTTATGTTCTCTCTCTACAGTCAGTGTGATGGAGGTAGTTATGTTCTCTCTACAGTCAGTGTGATGGAGGTAGTTATGTTCTCTCTCTACACTCAGTGTGATGGAGGTAGTTATGTTCTCTCTCTACAGTCAGTGTGATGGAGGTAGTTATGTTCTCTCTCTACAGTCAGTGTGATGGAGGTAGTTATGTTCTCTCTCTCTACAGTCAGTGTGATGGAGGTAGTTATGTTCTCTCTCTCTACAGTCAGTGTGATGGAGGTAGTTATGTTCTCTCTACAGTCAGTGTGATGGAGGTAGTTATGTTCTTTCTCTTTAGTCAGTGTGATGGAGGTAGTTATATTCTCTCTCTATAGTCAGTCTGATGGAGGTAGTTATGTTCTCTCTCTACAGTTAGTGTGATGGAGGTAGTTATTTTCTCTCTGCAGTCAGTGTGATGGAGGTAGTTATGTTCTTTTTCAATTTCAGTCAGGGGGAGGGTTTAGTACTTTTAATTTGTAATTGTTGAAATTTCAATATTGCTTCCTGTTTTAGAATTAGTCGCTTATTAGGCTATACGGTATATAGATATGTGCCGATGCAGCCGATTGTGTGCCGATTCGCTGCTGGGTGCGCAATATCAAGTGCGCCTATAGGCTATTTAGTGTGGTCTCAATCACATGATCCATAGCCTATAGACTACGAAGTGCATTTTCTGGTTTTTATTTATGGTGTAAATAAAACTAGCCCCGGGCGGCTCTGCTCTTGCTGATCAAAACCTTATTGTGTGCTGCCTAACCAACGCTGTTCTGTGTAGACCTACAGTGGCTGTTCAGGAGGAGAGTCCAACAATTATTCAGCTCATTGTGCTGAAAGTAGGCAAAGAGTCTTCATTTTAGTTAGACTTTAACAACAGCAGGGCTCTGTGTTGGAGACTATGTCTTCTTCCTATTGACAAACAAAATGAGGCTATCGGCTGCTATATACATGGATTGTAAGTTAATGCTGACATTTTCTGTGTCGGCAGGCCTAGTGGAAAAGCAGGCCTAACATTTGAAAGTACCATGCTAAGACTGACACGTCAGATTTCATTATTTGCAAACAGGGCCAGTTTCGTTGCAAACAAGACACTGATTTGGCATCTGTCCATTCTTAGTCTGTAATTTTGGTACTTTGTGCGGCATTAAAAAATATTCTGCTAATATGTAAAATGACGTGGAATTGCATAATTTTTTTTTGATGGACCTGCAAATACGATGTTAGATTCATGCAATGCTTTTACCATAAAGGAGATCTTTCCACACACAACCTTCTGGCCTGCAGCCGTGTGCACTATCAAAATTCCTGCATTGCAATGTAATGCTGACAGGACGAAGAACAGTTTCTAAAACGACATATCTAAGGCTCTGGTCTGTCCAAGAAGTGAGGGTAAACGGTAAGAAAGGTCTCTGCTATCCACTTTATAAATTTAATTATTTTGGGTATAGAGGAGGGTCACTTGTTTTTTGTTTTTTTCAAGCTTTCAGGGAGGGTTTAGGTTAAATATATTTTGCTGAAGGGAGGACCATCCATTTTCATTACAGAGAGTGCTTTCTCCATGTAGCTCTTATTAGAAATAACATTCACTCTCTAAATGATAATAATATGCCATTTAGCAGACGCTTTTATCCAAAGCGACTTACAGTCATGCGTGCATACATTTTTTTTTGTGTATGGGTGGTCCCGGGGATCAAACCCACTACCTTGGCGTTACAAGCGCCGTGCTCTACCAGCTGAGCTACAGAGGACCATAACGTTCATGACCTAAATGGAGCAAAATAAAATCTGAGAAGCAGCTTTTTTGCATTCAGCAGAACATCAGATACAGGCTACATAATGCTCAACATTATGTTAATATTCACTGTATAGAACTGATCATTCCCCAACCTCCACCAATGTACAATGAATGATAAATTATACAAAAAATCTAATGGTCCCAGCTCTAAATTGTAATGATCATGTTTAACCCACAATTATTGCTGTTAAGATTTTCTGGGGGGGGGGGGGGGTTCTTCTGTTCCTGATACTGTCGTGTAATTTCTTGAGATGAAATGGATTTAGTTATGTGTAATTTCTGACATGTTGTTACAAATATTGTTTACTTGGATTTAATAATCCTCTGCCAGTGAATTGGCATTTGTTAGCATGTGCACCACATTTTTTGTTAAAACCAATAAAGAAAAATCATTGAGCAGTATTTATTGTCCTATTTATTTTAAGATGTGTTGAAGATGAAAATAAAGTAACTTTAAGGTTCTCTTTCAGTCAAGACCTCAACGTCACCGTATGGGACGGTTTAGAACTTCCTTACCACAGTCATAAAACATGGTAATGATTGACTAATATAACAGAGAGATCCAAAGAGTTTGATTGTAGAGATCCAAAGGACTTCTCAATTTAATACAGGTCAGTGCTTCTCTCTTTTCAATTACCGTCTTTGGTACAGGCTTATCACTGGAGCTGTTGTTGAATCAAGAGCTTTAATATATTTTACTGACAAAGTTCTTGACATTTTCCGGATTGACTGACCTTCATGTCTTAAAGTAATGATGGACTGTCGTTTCTCTTTGCTTATTTGAGCTGTTCTTGCCATAATACGGACTTGAAATGTTACCAAATAGGGCTATCTTCTGTATGCCACCCCTACCTTTTCACAAAGCAACTGATTGGCTCAAACGCATTGAGGAAAGAAATTCCACAAATTAACTTTTAACAAGGCACACCTGATAATTGAAACGCATTCCAGGTGACTACCTCATGAATCTGGTTGAGAGAATGCCAAGACTGTGCAAAGCTGTCATCTAGGCAAAGGGTGGCTAATTTGAAGAATTATTTGTTTTTACACGTTTTTGGTTACTACATGATTCCATATGTTTCATTTCATAGTTTTGATGTCTTCACTATTATTCTACAATGTAGAAAATAGTAAAAATAAAGAAAAACCCTTGAATGAGTAGGTGTGTCCAAACTTTTGACTGGTACTGTATACTTCCATTCATTTTTTCAACTGGTACCGGGGGACCTTCAGAGGAGTCTTGTGAGGCTTACAGGCGTCTTAGAGCAAAAGAACCGACATGTACGTGTTTGTGAGGGTCTCACCATTTCCATATTAGTGTGTAGCCCAAACTGTTCGGACGCTACAGACAGAAGTTGGCAGATCGGCGGTACCGACTTCAGACGAGTCCCGTGACTTTCCTAGAGTAAAACGGAGAACACCTTTAATGTGGGGCCGGATATCCACTCTATGGGGTTTTAAATGGATGGGTAGCTACAGTACTACCCCCCACATGAGAAAAACACCACCACTAACTTCAGAAGATCCTGGGACATAGCAGAGAAACATGCATCCCATTCCAAAAGATGGTCTGCAAAAAGTGCATTCCATAGCTATGTATTTGCACACATATAGTATAACAAACCCCAACCTCTATCTGAATCCAACTACCTAGAATTCATCAAAGCAGTTTAGGTAGGAAGATATAGGTATGGAAGATCATTCCAGTATCATTCCATGCACTTATATATATCTGATGCCATTCAGACGAATCTCAAACGAAGCCAAACATGTAGGATCACCTGCCTTAGAGTGTCAACAAAAATATCAGTTTCAGCACCTTCACCTCGAGCACTCTAGGCAGGGAAATAGGCCAAGATTCATTTGGAGTGAGGCCCTGCTTTGAGATCTACACATGTTTTGGCGTTGACATATCATATTACTCTCGGCTTCCTGAAGAGAGGAAAATCTTAATTCAGCTGTGAAGAAGGCACAGTGGTGCTCAAACGTTGGTGGTTTACCCAATCAATGACTGGGAGCTTGTTTATAGTGTGTGACTCTTTATTTTTATAGCCTACAGTTTATTCCCCGTAAGTCAACACTAGACAGAAAACAATGCTGGGTGTGTGCCAGCTCATGCTTTAAAAAAAAAACTGTTTAACTTGCATTGCTTGCTCAGATTCAGATAATATATTTCTGGATATTGTATAGTAATTTGTTGACATTTGTTAGCATGTGCTCTGTTTATGTTATTCACCATTATGTTACTGATTCCCTCCAACCCATCAATATTGTGTTAATATTCACCATTATGTTACTGATTCCCTCCACCCCATCAATATAGTGTTAATATTCACCATTATGTTACTGATTCCCTCCACCCCATCAATATAGTGTTAATATTCACCATTACGTTACTGATTCCCTCCACCCCATCAATATAGTGTTTATATTCACCATTATGTTACTGATTCCCTCCACCCCATCAATATAGTGTTAATATTCACCATTATGTTACTGATTCCCTCCACCCCATCAATATAGTGTTAATATTCACCATTATGTTACTGGTTCCCTCCACCCCATCAATATAGTGTTAATATTCACCATTATGTTACTGATTCCCTCCACCCCATCAATATAGTGTTAATATTCACCATTACGTTACTGATTCCCTCCACCCCATCAATATACTGTTTATATTCACCATTATGTTACTGATTCCCTCCACCCCATCAATATAGTGTTAATATTCACCATTACGTTACTGATTCCCTCAACCCCATCAATATAGTGTTAATGTTCACCATTATGTTACTGATTCCCTCCACCCCATCAATATCGTGTTTATATTCACCATTATGTTACTGATTCCCTCCACCCCATCAATATTGTGGGGTGGATAATGGCGCCGGAGGAGATGGCTGCAGTTTTACGGGCTCCTAACCAACTGTGCTATTGTGTGTGTTTTTTCGCATTACTTGTAACTTATTTTGTACATAATGTTTCTGCCACCGTCTCTTATGACCAAAAAGAGCTTCTGGATATCAGGACAGCGATTACTCACCTCGTACTGGACAAAGATTTTTCGTTAATGATTCGGACGCGAAGGATTTACTTCAGGCACCCGACAAGGCCCAAATCACCGCCATTCGCATGAAGAAGAGACGGAGATATCGGGGACATAGGTTGGGGTGCCTTGTAAGGATCCGACGGTGAGTGGCTAATCTGCCTCTACCATCAGTCCTATTAGCCAACGTACAATCATTGGATAACAAAATGGATGAGCTCCGATAAAGAATATTCCACCAACGGGACATTAAAAACTGTAATATCTTATGTTTCACAAGTCGTGGCTGAACGACGACATGGACAACATACAGCTGGCAGGGTTTTTGGTGCATCGGCAAGATAGAACAGCTGCCTCCGCTAAGACAAGGGATGGCGGTCTGTGTATATTTGTAAATAACAGCTGGTGCTTGAAATCTAATATTAAGGAAGTCTTGAGGTTTTGCTCGCCTGAGGTATCTCATGATAAGCTGTAGACCACACTATTTACCAATATTTATTTTATGTATTTTTCGTAGCTGTCTAATTACCACCCCAAACCAATGCTGGCACTAAGACCACACTTAATGAGCTGTATAAGGCCATAAGCAAAGAAGAAAATGCTCATCCAGAGGCGGCGCTGCTGGTGGCCGGGGACTTTAATGCAGGGAAACTTAAATCCGTTTTACCTAATTTCTACCAGCATATTAAATGTGCAACTAGAGGAAAAAAACTGTAGACCACCTTTACTCCACACACAGAGACGCGTACAAAGCTCTCCCACGCCCTCCATTTGGCAAATCTGACCATTCTATCCTTTTGCTTACAAGCAAAAACTAAAGCAGGAAGTACCAGTGACTCGCTCAATACAGAAGTGGTCAGATGACACAGATGCTAAGCTATAGGACTGTTTTGCTAGCACAGACTGGAATATTGTCCGGGATTCTTCCGATGGCATTGAGGAGTACACCACATCAGTCATCGGCTTCATCAATAAGTGCATCGATGACGTCATCCCCACGGTGACCGTACGTACATACCCCAACCAGAAGCCATGGATTACAGGCAACAACCGCACTGAGCTAAAGGGTAGAGCTACCGCTTTCAAGGAGCGGGACTCTAACCCGGACGCTTATAAGAAATCGTGCTATGCCCTCCGACGAACCATCTAAAAGGCAAAGTGTCAATACAGGACTAAGATTGAATCGTACTACACCGGCTCCGACGCTCATCGGATGTGGCAGCGCTTGAAAACTATTACGGACTACAAAGGGAAGCACAGCCGCGAGCTGCCCAGTGACACGAGGCTACCAGATTAGCTAAATTACTTCTGTGCTCACTTCGAGGCAAGCAACACTGAAGCATGCATGCATGAGAGCATCAGCTGTTCCGGACGGCTCTCCGTAGCCGATGTGTGTAAGACCTTTAAAAAGGTCAACATTCACAAGGCCGCAGGGCCAGACGGATTACCAGGACGTGTACTCTGAGCATGCGCTGACCAACTGGCAAGTGTCTTCACTGACATTTTCAACCTGTCCCTGACTGTGTCTGTAATACCAACATGTTTCAAGCAGACCACCATAGTCCCTGTGCCCAAGAACACTAAAGTAACCTGCCTAAATGACTACCGACCCGTAGCACTCACGTCTGTAGCCATGAAGTGCTTTCAAAGGCTGGTCATGGCTCACATCAACACCATTATCCCAGAACCTGTAGACCCACTCCAATTTGCTTTCTGCCCGACAGATCCACAGATGATCTCTATTGCACTCCACACTGCCCTTTCCCACCTGGACAAAAGGAACACCTATGTGAGAATGCTATTCATTGACTACAGCTCAGCGTTCAACACCATAGTGCCCTCAAAGCTCATCACTACGCTAAGGACCCTGGGACTAAACACCTCCCTCTGCAACTGGATCCTGGACTTTCTGAAGGGCCGCCCCCAGGTGGTAAGGGTAGGTAACAACACATCTGTCACGCTGATCCTCAACACGGGGGCCCCTCAGGGGTGCGTGCTCAGTCCCCTCCTGTACTCCCTGTTCACCATTGACTGCATGGCCAAGCACGACTCAAACACCATCATTACGTTTGCCGATGACACAACAGTGGTAGGCCTGATGAGATAGCCTATAGGGAGGAGGTCAGAGACCTGGCCGTGTGGTGCCAGGATAACAACCTCTCCCTCAACGTGATCAAGACAAAGGAGATGATTGTTGACAACAGGAAAAGGAGGACCGAGCATGCCCCCATTCTCATCGACGGGCTGTAGTGGAGCAGGTTGAAAACTTCAAGTTCCTTGGTGTCCACATCACCAACAAACTATTATGGTCCAAACACACCAAGACAGTCATGAAGAGGGCACAACAAAGCCTATTCCCCCTCAGGAGACTGAAAATATTTGGCATGGGTCCTCAGATCCTCAAAAAGTTTTACAGCTGCACCATCGAGATCATTCTGACTGGTTGCATCACCGCCTGGTATGGCAACTGCTCAGCCTCCGACTGCAACGTAGTGCGTACGACCCAGTATATCACTGTGGCCAAGTTTCCTGCCATCCAGGACCTCTATACCAGGCGGTGTCAGAGGAAGGCCCTAAAAATTGCCAAAGACTCCAGCCACCCTAGTCATAGACTGTTTTCTCTGCTACCGCACAGCAAGCGGTACCGCAGCATCAAGTCTAGGTCCAAAAGGCTTCTTAACAGCTTCTACCCCCAAGCCATAAGACTCCTGAGCAGCTAATCAAATGGCTACCCGGACTATTTGCATTGTCCCCCCCAACCCCCTCTTTTTACGCTGCTGCTACTCTCTGTTTATTATCTATCCATAGTCACTTTACCTCTACCCACATGTACATATTACCTCAATTACCTCGACTAACTTGTGCCCCCGCACATTGACTCTGTACCGGTATCCCCTGTATATAGCCTCGCTACTGTTATTTTACTGCTGCTCTTTAATAATTTTTCTATGTTTCTTTGTTTTTTATTTTTACTTATCTATTTTTTATTTAACACGTATTTTTCTTAAAACTGCATTGTTGGTTAAGGGCTTGTAAGTAAGCATTTCACTGTAAGGTCTACAGCTGTTGTATTCAGCGCATGTGACAAATAAAATGTGATTTGATTTGTTTTATATTCCCCATTATGTTACGGATTCCCTCCCACCCCATCAATATTGTGTTGTAGCGGTGCTAGGCCGTAAGTTGGAACATTTTCTATTTTTCAAAAACCTGCTATTTTTTTCTGCATATCTAACCATACCTCTTGAGCTGTCTGTATCTTCCTGACTGGTGGTTGTATTAAAACAATAAATAAATGCTTCTCTGCATTTCTGCTACAATCTGGGTAAAATATTGAAAGGAATGTGAGTCTTATTCAGTACATTTAGTTATTGCTTGCTTTTCTAAAGTCTATCAACCTAGCCAGCAGGCATGCCAGCTAAGATAGTTAGACAAGCTAGCTACTCTAACTTTATTGATAGCCTGAAATGGCTTTGTGGTAGCTAGTTATGAGGTTGGGAAATTGGGAACCTATTTGGGCTAGCTAAAGCCAACTTCATAAATTGTGGCTAGTAGTATTAGAGAAGGAAAAAAAACGGTTTATATATATAGATTTTAAACAGGACAAATGTGAGGGGGCACGAGCCCCTGTTCCCCCTATGGGCATGACAACTCTAATGGTAAATTTGTTGTCATGTGCACTAGAACTTGTGTTGAAACCAATAAAGAAAAGCATTGAGCAATATATCTCCTGTCCTCTTGATCCACCATGTGTAAATCTGGTATAAACCCCCAGAATATATATTACATCTCCTGTCCTCTTTATCCAACATGTGTAAATCTGGTATTAACCTACAGAAGATAATTTTCTATCTCATTAAAAGCAACTCCACTAGTTCTCAGGTTGTTCTCTGATTGGTTTAAAATGGTAAGCAGTAGCAGCACCCCCTAGTAACTAACACCTCAAATAGGAAGCTACAGTGGGGGAAAAAAGTATTTAGTCAGCCACCAATTGTGCAAGTTTTCCCACTTAAAAAGATGAGAGAGGCCTGTAATTTTCATCATAGGTACACGTCAACTATGACAGACAAATTGAGGGAAAAAAATCCAGAAAATCACATTGTAGGATTTTTTATGAATTTATTTGCAAATTATGGTGGAAAATAAGTATTTGGTCACCTACAAACAAGCAAGATTTCTGGCTCTCACAGACCTGTAACTCCTTCTTTAAGAGGCTCCTCTGTCCTCCACTTGTTACCTGTATTAATGGCACCTGTTTGAACTTGTTATCAGTATAAAAGACACCTGTCCACAACCTCAAACAGTCACTCTCCAAACTCTGGCCAAGACCAAAGAGCTGTCAAAGGACACCAGAAACAAAATTGTAGACCTGCACCAGGCTGGGAAGACTGAATCTGCAATAGGTAAGCAGCTTGGTTTGAAGAAATCAACTGTGGGAGCAATTATTAGGAAATGGAAGACATACAAGACCACTGATAATCTCCCTCGATCTGGGGCTCCACGCAATATCTCACCCCGTGGGGTCAAAATGATCACAAGAACGGTGAGCAAAATCCCAGAACCACACGGGGGGACCTATTGAATGATCTGCAGAGAGCTGGGACCAAAGTAACAAAGCCTACCATCAGTAACACACTACGCCGCCGGGGACTCAAATCCTGCAGTGCCAGACGTGTCCCCCTGCTTAAGCCAGTACATGTCCAGGCCCGTCTGAAGTTTGCTAGAGTGCATTTGGATGATCCAGAAGAGGATTAGGAGAATGTCATATGGTCAGATGAAACCAAAATATAACTTTTTGGTAAAAACTCAACTCGTCGTGTTTGGAGGACAAAGAATGCTGAGTTGCTTCCAAAGAACACCATACCTACTGTGAAGCATGGGGGTGGAAACATCATGCTTTGGGGCTGTTTTTCTGCAAAGGGACCAGGACGACTGATCCGTGTAAAGGAAAGAATAAATGGGGCCATGTATCATGAGATTTTGAGTGAAAACCTCCTTCCATCAGCAAGGGCATTGAAGATAAAACGTGGCTGGGTCTTTCAGCATGACAATGATCCCAAACACACCGCCCGGGAAACGAAGGAGTGGCTTCGTAAGAAGCATTTCAAGGTCCTGGAGTGGCCTAGCCAGTCTCCAGATCTCAACCCCATAGAAAATCTTTGGAGGGAGTTGAAAGTCCGTGTTGCCCAGCGACAGCCCCAAAACATCACTGCTCTAGAGGAGATCTGCATGGAGGAATGGGCCAAAATACCAGCAACAAACCTTGTGAAGACTTACAGAAAACGTTTGACCTGTGTCATTGCCAACAAAGGGTATATAACAAAGTATTGAGAAACTTTTGTTATTGACCAAATACTTTTTTCCACCATAATTTCCAAATAAAATCATTCAAAAACCTACAATGTGATTTAATGGATTTTTTTCTTCTCATTTTGTCTGTCATAGTTGACGTGTACCTATGATAAAAATTACAGGCCTCTCTCATATTTTTAAGTGGGAGGACTTGCACAATTGATGGCTGACTAAATACTTTTTCCCCCCACTGTATAAGCTATGTGGCTAATCTGATCAACACTGTCATTCCACTTACATGCAGGTAGGATATACAGTAACACTTATTATTGACTTCGAATTTAATAATTAGACATACGTTTTACAGAGAAGTAACACTTAATCATGGCTTTGAAATGAATCATTAGACATTGTTTTACAGAGCAGTAACACTTAGACATGGCTTTGAAATGAACTTGAGGCCAAAGAGTAACAAGTAGGCTGGCTAACCAGAGAGAGAAGATGTGGCTGTCAGAGGGAGATGGGAGGAAGAGCAGTAGCAGGGTTAGTAGTTTCCTGTGTCTGTGAGGTCAGAGGGAGATGGGAGGGAGGGAGAGCAGTAGCAGGGTTAGTAGTTGCCTGTGTCTGTGAGGTCAGAGGGAGATGGGAGGGAGGGAGAGCAGTAGCAGGGTTAGTAGTTTCCTGTGTCTGTGAGGTCAGAGGGAGATGGGAGGGACGGAGAGCAGTAGCAGGGTTAGTAGTTTCCTGTATTTGTGAGGTCAGAGGGAGATGGGAGGAAGGGGGAGCAGTAGCAGGGTTAGTAGTTGCCTGTGTCTGTGAGGTCAGAGGGAGATGGGAGGGAGGGAGAGCAGTAGCAGGGTTAGTAGTTTCCTGTGTCTGTGAGGTCAGAGGGAGATGGGAGGAAGAGCAGTAGCAGGGTTAGTAGTTTCCTGTATCTGTGAGGTCAGAGGGAGATGGGAGGAAGGGGGAGCAGTAGCAGGGTTAGTAGTTGCCTGTGTCTGTGAGGTCAGAGGGAGATGGGAGGGAGGGAGAGCAGTAGCAGGGTTAGTAGTTTCCTGTGTCTGTGAGGTCAGAGGGAGATGGGAGGAAGAGCAGTAGCAGGTTTAGTAGTTTCCTGTATCTGTGAGGTCAGAGGGAGATGGGAGGGAGGGAGAGCAGTAGCAGGGTTAGTAGTTGCCTGTGTCTGTGAGGTCAGAGGGAGATGGGAGGGAGGGAGAGCAGTAGCAGGGTTAGTAGTTTCCTGTGTCTGTGAGGTCAGAGGGAGATGGGAGGGAGGGAGAGCAGTAGCAGGGTTAGTAGTTTCCTGTATTTGTGAGGTCAGAGGGAGATGGTAGGGAGAGCAGTAGCAGGGTTAGTAGTTTCCTGTGTCTTTGAGGTCAGAGGGAGATGGGAGGGAGGGAGAGCAGTAGCAGGGTTAGTAGTTTCCTGTGTCTGTGAGGTCAGAGGGAGATGGGAGGGAGGGAGAGCAGGAGAAGGGTTAGTAGTTTCCTGTGTCTGTGAGGTCAGAGGGAGATGGGAGGGAGGGAGAGCAGTAGCAGGGTTAGTAGTTTCCTGTATCTGTGAGGTCAGAGGGAGATGGGAGGGAGGGAGAGCAGTAGCAGGGTTAGTAGTTTCTTGTATCTATGAGGTCAGAGGGAGATGGAAGGGAGGGAGAGCAGTAGCAGGGTTAGTAGTTTCCTGTGTCTGTGAGGTCAGAGGGAGACGGGAGGGAGGGAGAGCAGTAGCAGGGTTAGTAGTTTCCTGTGTCTGTGAGGTCAGAGGGAGATGGGAGGGAGGGAGAGCAGTAGCAGGGTTAGTAGTTTCCTGTGTCTGTGAGGTCAGAGGGAGATGGGAGGAAGGGAGAGCAGTAGCAGGGTTAGTAGTTTCCTGTGTTTGTGAGGTGAGGGAGATGGGAGGGAGGGGAGCAGTAGCAGGGTTAGTAGTTTCCTGTGTCTGTGAGGTCATCGGGAGATGGGAGGGAGGGAGAGCAGGAGCAGGGTTAGTAGTTTCCTGTGTCTGTGAGGTTTAGCAAATTAGCCTTACAGAGTGAACACACAAATGCACACAGAGCGAGAGATAGCAGAAAATGCTAATTTGACATGGCGTAATATGCTTTCTGAATGTATCATGGATGGCACCAACACTTTTTCTAGTACAGTGAGCCTGAAAATACAGTGCATTCGGAAAGTACTCAGACCCCTTGATTTTATCCACATTTTGTTACGTTACAGCCTTATTCTAAAATTGATTAAATTGTTTTTCCCCCTCATCAATCTACACACAATTCCCTATAATGACAAAGCAAAAACAGGTTTTTAGAAATGTTTGCAAATGTATTAAAAACGGAAATATAACATTTACATACAGTAAGTTCAGACGATTTACTCAGTACTTTGCTGAAGCACCATTGCAGCGATTACAGCCTCACGTCTTCATGGGTATGACACTACAAGCGTGGCACACTTGTATTTGGGGAGTTTCTCCCATTCTCCTCTGAAGATCCTCTCAAGCTCTGTCAGGTTGGATGGGGAGCGTTGCTGCACAGCTATTTTCAGGTCTCTCCAGAGATATTCGATCGGGTTCAAGTCTGGGCTCTGGTTGGGCCACTTAAGGACATTCAGAGGCTTGTCCCGAAGCCACTCCTGTGTTATTTTGGCGTGTGTGCTTAGGGTCGTTGTTCTGTTGGAAGGTGAACCTCCGCCCCAGTCTGAGGTCCTGAGCGCTCTGGAGCAGGTTTTCATCAAGGATCTCTCGGTGCTTTGCTCCGTTCATCTTTCCCTCAATCCTGACTAGTCTCCCAGTCCCTGTCGCTGAAAGAAAATCCCCACAGCATGATGCTGCCACCACCATGATTCAATGTAGGGATGGTGCCAGGTTTCCTCCAGACGTGACACTTGGCATTCAGGCCAAAGAGTTCAATCTTGGTTTCATCAGACCAGAGAATCTTGTTTCTCATGGTCTGAGAGTCCTTTAGGTGCCTTTTGGCAAACTCCAAGTGGGCTGTCATGTGCCTTTTACTGAGGAGTGGCTTCCGTCTGGCCACTCTACCATAAATGCCTGATTGGTGGAGTGCCTCAGAGATGGTTGTCCTTCTGGAAGTTTCTCCCATCTCTACAGAGGAACTCTGGAGCTCTGTCAGAGTGACCATCGGGTTCTTGGTCACCTCCCTGACCAAGGCCCTTCTTCCGCGATTGCTCAGTTTGGCAGGGCGACCATCTCTAGGAAGTCTTGGTGGTTCCAAACTTCTTCCATTTAAGAATGATGGAGGCAATTGTGTTCTTGGGGATCTTCAATGCTGCAGAAAGTTTTTGGTACCCTTCCCTAGATCTGTGCCTCGACACAATCCTGTCTCAGAGCTCTAAAGACAATTTTTTCGACCTCATGGCGTTGTTTTTGCTCTGACATGCACTGTCAACTGTGGGACCTTTTATAGACAGGTGTGGGACTTTCAAAATCATGTCCAATCAATTCAATTTACCACAGGTGGACTCCAAACAAGTTGTAGAAACATCTCAAGGATGATCAATGGAAACAGGATGCACCTGAGCTCAATTTCGAGTCTCATAGCAAAGGGTCTAAATACTTATGTAAATAAGTTATCCGTTTTTTGTTTTTAATACATTTGCAAAAATGTCTAAAAACCTGTTTTCGCTTTGTCATTATGGGGTATTGTGTGCAGATTGATGAGAAAAAAATGTTTGAATCAATTTTAGAATAAGGCTGTAATGTAACAAAATGTGGAAAAAGTCAAGAGGTCTGAATACTTTCCGAATGCACTGTCTGTCTGACAATGCTAACTGTGCTGTGCTCTGTGAGGTGGAAGAGACAAGGGTTGCATCCCAAATGGCACCATATTCCCTATGTAGTGCACTTAATTTGACCAGAGCCTCATTGTCCTCAGGTGGCTCCCCTGCCCTTGTCCTTTGTCTGCCTCCCATCCCTCCTATCACCATGGAGACGCCTTCCTGAAAACAATAACACTATACTTTGCTTCAACCTGTTCTGCCAGTTCATGTCATAAAATATTAGAAGGTTCCAATGTGGTTAGCCAAAAAGATGATAAGATAGCAACTCTAGGTTGTGACTGTGTGAACTATCAAACAGGTGTCAGATTTCTGCTTTGGCAAATAACCTGTTTCCTGCTTGTAGCAGGGTGAATTTACAGGAATCCTTTTCTCTAACTATAAGTCACATGATTTCATTAGAAATCTTTCTGCAGTGAGGGTGTGTAATGTAAGTTAATATGTCCTTGGATGAATGTCAACAAGATACATACTGTGTTTTAATTAAATCTGATGTGGTCTGCGGTTGTGAGGCCAGTTTGACGAACTGCTAAATTCTTTAAAACGTGGTGTAAAGTACCTCTGGGTGATCTGAAAAGTCATAGTCAATCGATCAATAATATAATAATACTTTTAGCAAAAATGTTTATTTTCAATTCACAATCTGTAGAAGCAATGAGAATAGAAAGGTTCAGAACTTTTGTAAAACATCACAGTACGGTTGAAATATATATGGCAAATAGAAATCCTATATGGATGGTGTTAAGAGATAGATGGGAGGTGTTGAATGGAGTTGAAGGATGGGACTAATAGCAAATAACAACAAATAATAACAAGATAACTGGTGATGTAGGCATACTGTGTCCATAATAAGTATTTAGGTTGTATGTTGGGAGCTTTTGGGAAAGAGCACAGTTAGAAAGATATGGCATATAGAAGCAAACCAGATGGACATCATGAAAATGATCGGAGAGGTTGAGAGTAGAAGAAGTTCAGGAGCAAAAACAAATAAAATATAATTATTGTAAAATTGACTGTGTCCATAAGGTGTAGATAGTAAGTATAGGCTGGAAGTAGAGGCCTGGGCATTGTTGTTCACTAATTTACCTCAAGTAGGGAAAGGATGGCGGGGTTGAAAAGTAATAAAGGGGAGTATATATATAAAAAACATGGGGGATTGGAAGTGATGCAGACAATTACATTGATGGAAGTTACAATCTATCTGCAATATTAAGTTGATCTAACCCCCCCCCAAAAAAAAAATAATAATAATAATAATAAATAAACGACATTGGAATCGGTTTATGGTAGAGAAAATAACCTTCATTTCTCTGGCAACAGCTCTGGTGGACATTCCTGGAGTCAGCATGCCAATTGCACACTCCTGCAAAACATGAGTCATCTGTGACATTGTGTTGTGTGACAGAACTGCACATTTTAGAGTGCCCTTTTATTGTCCCCAGCACAAGGTGCACCTGTGTAATGGTCATGCGGTTTAATCAGCTTCTTGATATGCCACACTTGTCAGGTGGATGGATTATCCTGCCAAAGGAGAAATGCTCTCTAACAGGGATGTAAATAAATTTGTGCACAACATTTGAGTAATACACTTTTTGTGCTTATGGAACATTTCTGGGATCTTTTATTTCAGCTCATGAAACATGGGACCAACACCTTACATGTTGTATTCATATTTTTGTTCAGTGTAGAATATTCCCCCCCCATATTTAACCCATTTTTTAGCACTAATGTACTTCCATTCATTTTTTAAACTGATACCAGGTTACATTCAGACGAGTCTTGTGATGCTTGAGGGCGTCATAGAGCAAAACAACCGACATGTACAGTACATGTTCATGATGAGGGTCTCAGCTTTTGTATTAGTTTGTAGGGCCACAACATGTTGCAATGCCATCTCCGTCTCCGGACTTAAAGCCCATTTGAAAACCTGTGGTTTGATTCGAAGAGGGCAGTCCATAAGCGCAGATGAAGGATATCAAGGATAAGGAAAGATTCTGTATGGAGGAATGGTCTAAGATCCCTCCCAATGATTTATGAGATCCCCCTGCAATCTCATAACACATTTTAGAAGAAGGCTGTGTTTCATCACAAGGGGATGGTGTTGGAGTATTGAAAACAGAGCATCCAATCATTTTGACCCATTTTTACTTGTTAAATAAAAACATGAGCATACAGTATCGCTCAGTATTTATCAATATCAATATATATTTATTATTAGTATTAATAGTATTTGTATACTTTATTTTATACAGGTATTTTTTGCTCATCTTGATCAAGGGATCCAATAATTCCACTGTATGTGGGTGAGTCAACTTATTTGAATGATTTAATACATGTTAAAAAAGTGTGCTCCATTTGAAGTAGAAATGGAAGAAAAAAAAAACGTTATTACTTTAAACAGAATGTTCAATCATGTCTGCTATGTTAAACAACTGCAGTCATGGTTGGCTTGGTTGTCTACAGCCTTGTGGCTTTTGTAGTGTTTTGACTGTAGAGAAACAGCAATATCTAATGTTGTCCCAGGTGAGGCAGGCGGCATGCGAGGGAGGGGCAACTGGTTCTGCAACTGAGCTAGACAGACTGGAATGACTTCCATGATTTACAAGAAATCACCTGACTGACTAGAAAGGGAACACTTTCACGAGAAGGGTGACCTATCACTTCAGGAAGTACAACTACAACCCACATTGCTGTAAAGTAGACATACGATTCTAGATCCCCAACTCAACAGGCAGGTAAGGGCGTCTATAAAGTTACTATTTCAAGACACAAGCCTGAACCACAGTCTTGTTAGATGTTTTGATACAACAAATGCAGTAGTGTAAAGTACTTAAGTAAAAATACTTTAATGTACTACTTAAGTAGTTTTTTGGGGGTATCTGTACTTTACTTTACTATTTATACTTTTGGACAACTTTTACTTCACTACATTCCTAAAGGAAATAATGTACTTTTTAATGTACTTTTTTCCCCTGACACCCATAAGTACTCATTACATTTTGAATGCTTAACATGACAGGAAAATAGTCTAATTCACACACTTATTAAGAGAACGTCCCTGGCCATCTCTACTGTATTGGTTGGTAAATGATGTCTGAGTGTTGGAGTGTGCCCCTGAGTGTGCCCCTGAGTGTGCCCCTGAGTGTGCCCCTGAGTGTGCCCCTGTCACGATCGTCTGAAGGATGAGACCAACGCGCAGCGCGTGTTCCGAGAAACATGATGACTTTATTAATAAAAGTGACCACAGAGAAAACAACAAAATACGATACGTGAAGTTCCACTACTGATACAGACAGCAACACGGAAACAAAAACCCACAACCCCACAGGAAAACATACAGAAATAAATATGGCTCCCAATCAGAGATAACGAGCCGAACAGCTGACACTCGTTACCTCCGATTGGGAGTCATTGAACAAACCTAGAAAAACAACAACCTAGACACCCAACATAGAACACAAACACATAGACTGCACACACCCTGGATAAACAATAATGAGTCCCAACACCAGGGTGTGACAGTACCCCCCCCTAAAGGCGCGGACTGCGACCGCGCCTCAAAACCCCCAAACAGGGGAGGGCTGGGCGGGCATACCTCCTCGGTGGCGGTTCTGGCTCCGGCCTAGACCACCACCCCACCATAGTCACTTCCCGCTTATGTAGCCTCCTCCAAATGACCCCCACCGGTTTCAGGGGCAGCACCAGACTAAGAGGCAGTACCTGACTGAGGGGCAGCACCGGACTGAATGGCGGATCCTGGCTGGCAGAAGGCTCTGGCTGATCCTGTCTGGCAGAAGGCTCTGGCTGATCCTGTCTGGCGGAAGGCTCTGGCTGATCCTGTCTGGCGGAAGGCTCTGGCTGATCCTGTCTGGCGGAAGGCTCTGGCTGATCCTGTCTGGCGGAAGGCTCTGGCTGATCCTGTCTGGCGGAAGGCTCTGGCTGATCCTGTCTGGCGGAAGGCTCTGGCTGCTCCTGTCTGGCGGAGAGCTCTAGCGGCTCCGGTCTGGCGGACGGCTCTGAAGGCTCATGGCAGACGGGCGGCTTTGCAGGCTCAGTACCGACGGGCAGTTCAGACGGCGTTGGGCAGACGGGCAGTTCAGACGCCGTTGGGCAGACGGGCAGTTCAGACGGCGTTGGGCAGACGGACAGTTCAGGCCCCGTTGGGCAGACGGCAGACTCTGGCCGTCTGAGGCGCATCGTAGGCCTGGTGCGTGGTGCCGGAACAGGAGGTACCGGGCTGAGGATACGCATCTCAGGGCTAGTGCGGGGAGAAGCAACAGGGCATGCAGGACCCTGGGGACGCACATAAGTCCTAGTGCGTGGTGCCGGAACTGGTGGTCCCGGGCTGAGGACACGCATCTCAGGGCTAGTGCGGGGAGCAGCAACAGGGCATGCAGGACCCTGGGGACGCACATAAGTCCTAGTGCGTGGTGCCGGAACTGGTGGTCCCGGGCTGAGGACACGCATCTCAGGGCTAGTGCGGGGAGTCGGAACAGGGCATGCTGGACCCTGGGGACTCCCATAACGCCTAGTGCGGGAAGCCGGAACAGGGCATGCTGGACCCTGGGGACTCACCTCCCGCCTAGTGCGGAGAGCAGGAACAGGCCGGGCGGGGCTGGCGACGCGCACCGTCTCCCTGGTGCGGGTGGCCGGAACAGGCCGGGCCGGGCTGGCGAAGCGCACCGTATCCCTGGTGCGGGGAGCAGGAACCGGCCGGGCTGGGCTGGCGACGCGCACCGTATCCCTGGTGCGAGTGGCCGGAACAGGCCGAGCCGGGCTGGCGAAGCGCACCGTATCCCTGGTGCGTGGAGTAGGAACAGGCCGGGCTGGGCTGGCGACGCGCACCGTATCCCTGGTGCGAGTGGCCGGAACAGGCCGGGCCGGACTGGCGAAGCGCACCGTATCCCTGGTGCGTGGAGTAGGAACAGGCAGGGCTGAGCTGGCGACGCACACCGTATCCCTGGTGCGAGTGGCCGGAACAGGCCGGGCCGGGCTGGCGAAGCGCACCGTATCCCTGGTGCGTGGAGTAGGAACAGGCCGGTCCATACCGGGAACACACACCACTGGCTTCAACCGAGGATCAGGAACGGGCCGGACCGGACTGGCAACACACCTCAGTCCTTCACGCCGTGCCACACACACATCCCTGCCTCTTCTCGCCAATGGCTCCCGTACTCCGTTAGCCCTCTCACCTATACTCCCTGTGGCAGCCTCCTGCTGCCCAGCTGCCCAAGCCATGTGCCCCCCCCAAAAAATTTCTTGGGGTTGCCTCTCGTCCTTCCGACGAAAAACCTGCTGCCGCCGATGCTCCTCTCTTGCCAGGGCCTTGATCTTCCCCCAAGGTCCCTTGCCCCCGAGCATGTCCTCCCAGGACCACGATTTGCCCACCTGGGCCATCGCCAGCCTCTCGATCTCCTTACCCGGCGCCTCCACCCATGTCCAGTCTCTTTGCTCCTGTACACGCTGCTTGGTCTTGGTAAGGTGGGTTTTTCTGTCACGATCGTCTGAAGGATGAGACCAACGCGCAGCGCGTGTTCCGAGAAACATGATGACTTTATTAATAAAAGTGACCACAGAGAAAACAACAAAATACGATACGTGAAGTTCCACTACTGATACAGACAGCAACACGGAAACAAAAACCCACAACCCCACAGGAAAACATACAGAAATAAATATGGCTCCCAATCAGAGATAACGAGCCGAACAGCTGACACTCGTTACCTCCGATTGGGAGTCATTGAACAAACCTAGAAAAACAACAACCTAGACACCCAACATAGAACACAAACACATAGACTGCACACACCCTGGATAAACAATAATGAGTCCCAACACCAGGGTGTGACAGCCCCTGAGTGTGCCCCTGGCTATCTGTACATGTTACTTTTTTAAATATGAAAATGGTGCAGTCTGGTTTGCTTAATATAAGGAATTTTAAAGTATTTATACTTTTACAATTGATACTTAAGCATAGTTTAGCAATTACATTTGCTTTTGATACTTAGGTATATTTTAAAACCCAACACCTTTAGACTTTTACTCAAGTAATATTGTACTGGGTGACTTTCACTTTTCCTTGAGTCATTTTCTATTAAGGTATCTTTACTTTTACTCAAGTATGACAAATGGGAACTTTTTCCACCACTGAACAAATGGGTGTTTTGTCTCTACAAATTGACATAAAAAATTAAGTACGACTTTTGTAAAGACTATATGCTAATTATTTTATACAAAGCCTTCTGTATGGTGTTAAGAGATAGATGGGAGGGGTTGAATGGAGCTGAAGGGAGGGACTAATAACAACAAGATCACTAATGTAAAAAGCCTTCTGTAATAAGTTTATTGTTACGATAGTAACTAATGCATACATTTAATTTGTAAATATAGGTATTATGATAATGACATTATGATGTTGACATTATGATAAAGGCATTATGATGTTGGCATTGTGCACATTCCTAAAACGGGACTAATATGGTCTTAAATATTGAATAAACCTTCTGCATTTCTAATGATCTCTGGCAATTAATTCAACAATTTCAGCCTGCACTATAAACACTCTCCTACGCTTTTAACTGTGTGTTGGATATGTCAAGGGAATCTTTGGAATACAGCTTTGTAACATACCCAATGTTCCGCTAAATATTTAGAGGATGGTTCGGCGCTTCCTCCCGAGCAGTAGAGTCGGTCTTCAGGCGGTGTCGGCGTGTGAAAGAAGGTAGAAGGAAGGAAGAGGAAGGCAGTGTCGCTAGTCTAATAGCTGCCGTAGCTAGGTTATTTATCATCCAATATGATTACGTAGTACCTGTCTTGACTGCATCAAACCGGGAGAAGCTAGTTAAACTAGCTAAAGTTAGCTAGTTAGGCTAATTTAGGCTGCATGCCTTTCTTTTCCTACAGTTACAATTAACAACAACTCCATTCAGAATATTAAGTAGCAGCCTACCTGTTGGCCTTTGTAGTCTATCCTTCTCCTTCTCCTTTTAATTCCGTTATTTTAATTCCATCTTCTATTGATATGAATTACCTTTGACTGTAGCCTAGTGCCAATTTGATGACTTATGATTAGTTGACAACAAGCTACACGTTCACGTTCTGGTTATGGATGTGTCACTGCAACCTTAAAGGTCCTAAATGATGTCACCATTGCCCTTGATTCTAAGCAATGTTGTGCTGCTATTTTTATTGACTTGGCCAAAGCTTTTGATACGGTAGACCATTCCATTCTTCTGGGCCGGCTAAGGAGTATTGGTGTCTCTGAGAGGTCTTTGGCCTGGTTTGCTAACTACCTCTCTCGAAGAGTGCAGTGTATAAAGTCAGAACAAGCTGTCTCAGCCACTGCCTGTCACCAAGGGAGTACTCCAAGGCCCTGATTCAGATGACCAGCCTACCCATGCTAGATTATGGAGACATAATTTATAGATCGGCATGTAAGGGTGCTCTCGAGCGGCTAGATGTTCTTTACCATTCGGCCATCAGATTTGCCACCAATGCTCCTTATAGGACACGTCACTGCACTCTATACTCCTCTGTAAACTGGTCATCTCTGTATACCCGTCACAAGACCCACTGGTTGATGCTTATTTATAAAACCTTCTTAGGCCTCACTCCCCCCTATCTAAGATACCTACTGCAGCCCTCATCCTCCACATACAACACCCGTTCCGCCAGTCACATTCGGTTAAAGGTCCCCAAAGCACACACATCCCTGGGTCGCTCCTCTTTTCAGTTCGCTGCAGCTAGCGACTGGAACGAGCTGCAAAAACCACTCAAACTGGACAGTTTTATCTCCATCTTTTCATTCAAAGACTCAATCATGGACACTCTTACTGACAGTTGTGGATGCTTTGCATGATGTATTGTTGTCTCTACCTTCTTGCCTTTGTGCTGTTGTCTGTGTCCATTAATGTTTGTACCATGTTTTGTGCTGCTACCATGTTGTGCTGCTGCCATGTTGTGTTGCTACCATGTTGTTGTCATGTGGTGTTGCTACCACGCTGTGTTGTCATATGGTGCTGCCATGCTATGTTGTTGTCTTAGGTCTCTCTTTTTGTAGTGTTGTGGTGTCTCTCTTGTCATGATGTGTGTTTTGTCCTATATTTTTATGTTTAATCCCAGTCCCCGTCATTGTAAATAAAAATGTGTTCTTAACTGACTTGCCTAGTTAAATAAAGGTTAAATAAAAATGTATAAATAAAACAACTCCTAAGAGTCAGAGTCAGTCTCTAGTTTAGTAAGAGTCAGGGTCAGTCTCTAGTTTAGTAAGAGTCAGGGTCAGTCTCTAGTTTAGTAAGAGTCAGGGTCAGTCTATAGTTTAGTAAGAGTCAGGGTCAGTCTCTACTTTAGTAAGAGTCAGGGTCACTTACACGCTACATAGCTAATTAAAAGGTGGCCACCTATATCTTCCGTCTGTTTTCCATAAACAAGCGCTGTAACATGGAGATATGGCCGCGTCAGAACACTAGCCCTAACAAAACTACTGACCGAAAGATACTATCGTCAATAGGCACTAAAGCAGTTAGCGTCTATGAATGGGTTTGGTCACAGGTTGTTTTATAACTCATTTAAGGAGGCTACTTGCACATCTATTTAATATTTTCAGTATTTTAAAATACAATGCCGTTTCTGGCACTAGTATTTTGTAATTTATTTTGATAATTTGTTGGAAGGTATTTTGTACTTTGAAACAGAATACATTTTGATGTATCTTTGCCCATGTGTCTTCAGTGTTGGTTGATCATCCACTTTTTTGTGAGAGTATTTATATAATGTTTTTTTAACCTTTGAGAAACTCCAAAAACCATATTATGTTTTCCCTGCCAGACTTTAGAAGACTGCTGCAGCCCGTCCATCTTTTGGTGGTGGGAATCCTCACCAGGTGGAGTTATAGTCATGGAGAGGCCTGATGAGGAGTCACCAGGTGGGGTTATAGAGGTGGAGAGGCCTGATGATGAGGAGTCACCAGGTGGGGTTATAGTGATGGAGAGGCCTGATGATGATGAGTCACCAGGTGCAACGGGTGGTGAAGGGGACAGAAGAGTCACCACATCTGTTCACAGTACTGGCACTCCTGATAGCACACCAGAGATGTTAGCAATGCTACAGGGCTTCATGTTGAATCAGCAGCAGCAGCAACAGCAGGCAATGCAACAAGCAATGCAACAGGCAATGCAACAGTCAATGCAACAGTCAATGCAAGCAATGCAGCAACAGATGCAGATGCAGCAGCAGCAGCAGATCAGCCAGCTACAGGAGGAGGTGCAGAAAGGAAAGACAAAGCAGCAGTGTGTTGTGACCCCTCGGACAGCAGATAACCCAGACACTTTGACAAGACAAGCTCCTCAGTCCCCAGGTAAGTTCAAAAAGATGCAGCTCTTATAACGATCAAACGATGCAATACTATATCTCACCCTCCATTCTAGGCCCAGCAGAGGAGGCATTAGGTGAACACCTTGACAAGAAAGGCCCATCAGAGGAGGCATTAGGTGAACACCTTGACAAGAAAGGCCCATCAGAGGAGGCATTAGGTGAACACGTTGGCAAGAAGGAGGAAGCAGAGAGGGTAAGACACTTTTACATCCTCAGTGGTCAGTCTGATCATGTTCCTGTAATGAGTTATGATTTAATTTCAAGGTCAAAGCTAATGTTATATGAGGTTGAGTTCCAGCATGATTTTGTTGTAATTAACATTTTGATCATGAGCTACCGTATGTAAAGTGAATCCCGCATTTTTTAAAAAGTGCATTGTAACTGTTGATCTAGTGAGATCACTCATTTGTGGATGTATTATTGAGTACCTCCATAAAATGCAAGATAGAATCCACTGTTGTTCTCTTGCATTGTGAGATCTTACATTTCATAGAGGTACACTTGGAATTTTGAATAATAGTTTATTACCATTCGGTAATGTTACGGCTGCTGTCTCCACACAGATATACTGTACCTTCAACTTAATTATGTAAAGTTATCAGCATCAGTATCAGTATGACAGAGGTCAATGGGGCAAAGGTAACCCTAGTGTGTGTCACACCCTGGTTCGGGGACTCATTATGTTGAACCAGGGTGTGTTCATTCTATGTTTTCGGTTTCTCTGGTGGGTGTTCTAGGTGGTTTATTTTCTATGTTTGCCGGTGTGACTCCCAATCAGAGGCAAACGAGTGTCAGCTGTCGGCTGTTTGTCTCTGATTGGGAGCCATATTTAATCTATCTGTTTTCCTTTCGGGTTGTGGGATTTTGTTCGTGTGTGTGCGTGTTGTACCACAGACGTCACGGTTTCGTTGTTTGTTTTGCTCGTGTGAGCGTTTAAATAAATATACTATGTTCACTCAACACGCTGCGCTTTGGTCTCCTCCTTCACACGATCGTGACAGAAAATCCCACCAAGACCAGACCAAGCAGCGTGTACAGGAGCTGAAGGGCGATAATTGGAAACAGAGGAGCGAGAAGTGGGCGAGAATAATGGAGGCCTGGTCCACGGGGGGGAGAGACCCCCAGGAAATTTTTAGGGGGGGGCTCACGACGTCGGGGCAGCAGGTGTACGGGTTGGAGGAGTGCAGGAGGTTGGCAGATAGGGCCGCCAGGTTAAGGGGGCCACTGGTCACGAAGGGGAAGGAAGGTGTAGAGGCACGGCCAAGGGTACTGGGGTGTGTTACCAGTCCGGTCCGGCCCGTTCCTGATCCCCGTGTAGGGCCAGGGGTGTGTGTCCTCAGTGCGGTCCTGTCTGTTCCTGTTCCTCGCATGGAGCCTGTGGTGCGCGTCCCCAGCCCAGCCCGGCCTGTTCCGGCCACTCGCACCAAGGATACGGTGCGCGTCGCCAGCCCGACCCGGCCTGTTCCGGCCACTCGCACCAGGGATACGGTGCGCGTCGCCAGCCCGACCCGGCCTGTTCCGGCCACTCGCACCAGGGATACGGTGCGCGTCGCCAGCCCGACCCGGCCTGTTCCGGCCACTCGCACCAGGGATACGGTGCGCGTCGCCAGCCCAGTCCGGCCCATCCAAGCTTCCCGCACCAAGTCTGTGGTGCGTCTCGTCAGCCCTGTCCGGCTCGTCCCTGCTCTCCGCACCAAGTCAGTGGTGTGCGTCGCCAGCCCATTCCGGTCCATTCCTGCTCTACGCACCAAGCCAGGGGCGCGTGTCGTCAGTCCGGCTCCGGCCAGCGGGGCTAGACAGGACCAGGAGTACTTTGGGGGGTTGGAGAGGAAGTGGGGATCAGGCCCGGAGCCGGAGCCGCCGCCGAGGAAGAATGCCCACCCAGCCCTCCCCTGTTTTGCGCGTATTTAGGCGCGGTCACAGTCCGCGCCTTTAGGGGGGGGGTACTGTCACACCCTGGTTCGGGGACTCATTATGTTGAACCAGGGTGTGTTCATTCTATGTTTTCGGTTTCTCTGGTGGGTGTTCTAGGTGGTTTATTTTCTATGTTTGCCGGTGTGACTCCCAATCAGAGGCAAACGAGTGTCAGCTGTCGGCTGTTTGTCTCTGATTGGGAGCCATATTTAATCTATCTGTTTTCCTTTCGGGTTGTGGGATTTTGTTCGTGTGTGTGCGTGTTGTACCACAGACGTCACGGTTTCGTTGTTTGTTTTGCTCGTGTGAGCGTTTAAATAAATATACTATGTTCACTCAACACGCTGCGCTTTGGTCTCCTCCTTCACACGATCGTGACAGTGTGAAACCAGGCATTCCCAACTAAGCATGCAAGTGCCCTAATTCTAAATGTAGAATTTAGTGCTCAAAGGACCTGGAATTGTACATTCAATGTAATTTTGTATTTTAAAAAAAGTGAACACTCAGATCTAACCTTTTTTTTTTTTTTACAGAAATCAGAAAAGGTCCAACAACTTTTACCAAAAACCAATAAGTCAAAACCAGAGAAGGATGGTTCTTCAGGAAAAAACAGGGAAACAAGCAAAAGTATTGTTTCCTGTTTAAAAGCTCTTCATACCAGCTCCTGTCATTGTCCTTACACTTCATGTCTGCTAAATGACTAAAATGTACAGTACCAGTCAAAGGTTTGGACACACCTACACATTCAAGGGTTTTTCTTTCTTTTTACTATTTTCTACATTGTAGAATAATAGTGAAGACATCAACACTATGAAATAACACATATGGAATCATGTAGTAATGAAAAAAGTGTTAAAAAAATCAAAATATATTTTATATTTGAGATTCTTCAAATAGCCACCCTTTGCCATGATGACAGCTTTGCACACTCTTGGAATTCTCTCAACCAGCTTCACCTGGAATGCTTTTCCAACAGTTTTGAAGGAGTTCCCACATATGCTGAGCACTTGTTGGCTGCTTTTCCTTCACTCTGCCGTCAGACTCATCCCAAACCATCTCAAATGGGTTGAGGTCGGGGAATTGTGGAGGCCAGGTCATCTGATGCAGCACTCCATCACTCTCTTTCTTGGTAAAATAGCCCTTACACAGCCTGGGGGTGTGTTGGGTCATTGTCCTGTTGAAAAACAAAGGATAGTCCCACTAAGCCTAAACCAGATGGCATGACGTATCGCTGCAGAATGCTGTGGTAGCCATGCTGGTTAAGTGTGACTTGAATTCTAAATAAATCACTGATAGTGTCACCAGCAAAGCACCCCCACACCATAACACCTCCTCCTCCATGCTTTACGGTGGGAACTGCACATACGGAGATCATCCGTTCACCCACACCGGATCTCACAAAGACATGATGGTTGGAACCAAAATTCTCCAATTTGTACTCCAGACCAAAGGACAAATTTCCACCGGTCTAATGTCCATTGCTAGTGTTTCTTGTCCCAAGCAGGTTTCTTCTTATTATTGGTGTCCTTTAGTAGTGGTTTCTTTGCAGCAATTTGACCATGAAGGCCTGATTCACACAGTCCCCTCTGAACAGTTGATGTAGAGATGTGTGTGTTACTTGAACTCTGTCAAGCATTTATTTGGGCTGCAATTTCTGAGGCTGGTGACTGTAATGATCTTATCCTCTGCATCTTATTTGAGCTGTTCTTGCCATAATATGGACTTCTGTATACCCCTCCTACCTTGTCACAACCCAACTGATTGGCTCAAACGCATTAAGAAGGAAAGAAATTCCACAAATTAACTTTTAAGAAGGCACACCCGTTAATTGAAATACATTCCAGGTGACTACCTCATGAATCTGATTGAGAGAATGCCAAGAGTGTGCAAAGCTATCATCAAGGCAAAGGGTGGCTATTTGAAGAATCTCAAATATAAAATATATTTTCATTTGTTTAACACTTTTTTGGTCAATACATGTTTCCATATGTGTTATTTCATAGTTTTGATGTCTTCACTATTATTCTACAATGTAGAAAATAGTAAAAATAAAGAAAAACCTTTGAATGAGTAGGTGTTCTAAAACTTTTGACAGGCAGTGTACATTTAAATTTTTTAGCTCAGTATTTTTTATTTATTTTAGACAGTTTACGCTTTATCAAGCGTGCCAATAATTTTGGTCGTGACTGTATATGACTATCACACCTTTTTTTCCACTATCAAACTGCATAAGCACTTAAACAATACTGTTTAACCCAGCTACTACATAATGTAACTTTTTCACAACTCGATCTGATGTTCAAACTGACACTATAAAAACATGTTGATCCCAGACTGTTTCTGGTTCAGATTTGCTTGCGAAATCTGTCTTAAGTTGAAAAGACTGAACTTGACGTTTTTAATGGATTTATAATTTGTGTTGTAAATAGTAAGCTTGTCATCAAAAGGGTTTTACTTTATCTGATCTCACTGCATGACTTTAAATTACTGCTGTCATTACAGTATTGTATCTCAACCTCAATTCTAGGCCCAGCAGGGGAGGTATTGGAAGAGCCCGTTAACAAGAAGGAGGCAAAGAGGGTAAGTGGATCAGTGGGTGGCGCCCAAGATGGCTGCTTCATGTGTTGGCTAAGGAATCCAGTAACTATCTCTTTTACACTTTGAAATGACATAAACAATTATAATACACTCGAGGCCGTGTGTTATGACATTTGGATCATGGCTGTGACGTGGACATAGCCACCAGGCGAAGCTGAGTGTCCTGTCTTGCCACAGCACTGTGAACCGTGGCACATTGAAGCATATCATTGGTCTAGTTATGTAAGGGATCGGATGGGCATTGGATGCATGTTTTAAAGAAACGCCCCTCAAGAGTAGAGTGGAGCTGAATGGGGAGAGAACGTTTATAAAACTTTAAAAAGAGCAGCACGGTAGCGCTGTTTTAATAACAATGTTGTCAACAAAATTAGGTTGTTGTTACTCCCGTCCCTGTTGCAGAATGCAGCCTTTTGAAAGCATGTACTAAAGTTGATTTAATCCACACTTGCATTAGTCCCCTCGTTTGGTGATGGGCATTTAGGCTGTGACAACGAAAAGGCAGCAGACAGAGACCTACAGTCTGTTTTAGCAGGGAAGTTTGGTAGGGTGACCTGATTTGTAACTATGAAAATACTTTTGCATTACAGATTGTGAACCCAAAAGTGTAAGTTTGATTCTAGAGGGTGGACAATAAATAAAATATAATTTGGTTAGGGTGTAGGGGCAGATTTATGTCATCTTGTATTCAGATTTTATTATCTATTTATTCTGAACAAAAATATAAATGCACAATTTTGGTCCCATGTTTTATGAGCTGAAATAAAAGATCCCAGAAATGTTCCATAAGCACAAAAAATATATTTCTCTAATTTTGTGCAGAAATTTGTTTACATCCCTTTTAGTGACCATTTCTCCTTTACCAAGATAATCCATCTACCTGACAGGTGTGGCATATCAAGAAGATGATTAAACAGCATGATCATTACAGAGGTGCACCTTGTGCTGGGGACAATACAATCCCACTCTATAATGTGCAGTTTTGTCATACAACACAATGACACACATCTCAAGTTTTGAGGGAGCTTGCAACTGGCATGCTGACAGCAGGAATGTCCACCAGAGCTGTTGCCAGAGAATTGAATGTTAATTTCTCTACCATAAGCTGCCTCCGTCGTTTTAGAGAATTTAGTAGTACGTCCAACCAGCTTCACAACCACAGACCGCGTGTAACCACGCCAGCCCAGGACCTCCACATCCAGCTTCTTCACCTGCGGGATCATCTGAGACCAGCCACCTGGACAGCTGATGAAACTGAGGAGTATTTAAGTCTGTAATAAAGCCCTTTTTTGTGTGGAAAAACATATTATTTTTGGCTGGGCCTGGCTCCACAGTGGGTGGGCCTATGCCCTTCCAGGCCCACCCATGGCTGTGCCCCTGCCCAGTCATGTGAAATTAGGGCCTAATGAATTTATTGAAATTGACTGATTTCCTTTTATGAACTG
Source organism: Coregonus lavaretus (assembly GCF_964263955.1). Lineage (NCBI taxonomy): Eukaryota > Metazoa > Chordata > Actinopteri > Salmoniformes > Salmonidae > Coregonus > Coregonus lavaretus. Next base: position 33,910 of record NW_028159773.1, on the reverse strand, counting down.
TAACTCAGTAAAATCGTTTACATTTTTGCATGATGCGTTTATATTTTTGTTCAGTATACTTCATTTAGTTTGATCAATGGAACAATTCTCATTCTTAACAATGGGCTAAAATATAGGGTAATTAGTGTGCTTGTCAGCAAGAACACTACTGTTATTCACCACACTTATTTTATTAATCCACTTCTTAACAATTTTGTGTAGTCACATTTGAAATCTGATATGCCTGCTTGTTTCTGAAAATTAATGATATGAGGCTATGTATTTTTGCAGCCAATCATGGACAGTTTTTTGAATAAGTTACACAAATAAGCATTGGATATTACATGCTCCAGCAATCAAATTCAATTTTTTTTAATTTAGGGGACTCACAACTCATAAACACATAACATGTTGTCTATGTACAGTAAGATGATAGCAAGGATCTCCAACTAGTAGACATAAACCACCTGAATAGTGATTTTCATTAGATTTGTCTTGAAGGTTGGTTGATTTTGAGAAATTAATTGTTACTGTATAATAAGAACATTTTCAAACACCGAGCACTTGGGAAACATAGATCAGTGGTGGCCAACCCTCCTGGAGAGCAAGTAGAATTTTCTGTCATTCCTATTTTAAAGTGATAGTTCACCCAAAATCGCTTAGTCATTGAATTTTTTTGTTTTCATTTCATGTTAAAATCATCCTGAATACACCTGACCTGTGTATTATTTTATTTACATTTTTTCACCCTGGTCATAGCCATGTCGAAATACGTAGAATTGCACAAAATTAGCTTTAAAAAAGTAAAATTTTCCTTGGGGAGGACTCCCAGTCTCCCATCTAGGGGTTATGGCAGGGGGCAATGAAATTCACACAGCAAATCTCACTCCAAATGTTCTTCAAAAGATCGCATTCCTGTAGTAGTGGTAGTGGTAGTGCGTTGCTAGGTAACGACGTAAACAATGACACTTTTTATGAACGTGGCCATGTGTATGTCCTCCTGAGTGGCGCAGTGGTCTAAGGCACTGCATCGCAGTGCTAACTGTGCCACTAGAGATCCTGGTTCGAATCCAGGCTCTGTCGCAGCTGGCCGCGACCGGGAGACTCATGGGCGGCGCACAATTCGTCCAGGGTAGGGGAGGGAATGGCCGGCAGGGATGTGGCTCAGTTGATAGAGCATGGCGTTTGCAACGCCAGGGTTGTGGGTTCGATTCCCATGGGGGGCCAGTATAAAAAAATATATGTATTCACTAACTGTAAGTCGCTCTGGATAAGAGCGTCTGCTAAATGACTAAAATGTAAAAATGTAAATGTATGTTGTCTAGTATGCCATGGGCAGGATAGGCTCAAACAATGAGAATTCCAAACCACCCATTGTATCATATTTATTTAACTTTGATGGTGGCAGGTAGTCTAGCGGTTTAGAGCGTTGGGCCAGTAACCGAAAGGTCACGAGTTCGAATCCCCGAGCCGACCATGTTAAACAATCTGCTGATGTGCGCTTGAGCAAGGCTCTAAGCCTAATTGCTCCTGTAAATCGCACTGTATAAGAGAGTCTGTTAAGTTAATGTAATGTTTTATTGTAACAGCAAAGTAATTCAGAGTTTTAAATGACAACTGTTTTTAAGAACCAATTAATTACAATAAGATACATTTACATAGGTTACATCCTTAATGGTCATGCTGATTATGTTAATGTAATTATGTTTAATTTCAAGTTTAAAACTCAATGTCTCTGTTTAAGGTTATATAAAAGTGAGTTCCAGCATGGTTTTCTAGTTACAGTGCCTTCGGAAAGTATTCAGACCCCTTGACCTTTTCCACATTTTGCTACGTTACAGCCTTATTCTCAAATGAACAAAAAAATAATCCTCAGCAATCTACAAACAATGCCCCATAATGACAAAGATCACAAATGTTTTAACAAATTTATAAAAAATAAAAAACAGAAATACCACAGTTACATAAGTACTCAGACCCTTTACTCAGTACTTTGTTGAAGGACCTTTGGCAGCAATTACAGCCTTGAGTCTTCTTGGGTATGACGCTACAAGTTTGGCTCACTTGTATTTTGGGAGTTTCTCCCATTCTTCTCTGCAGGTCCTCTCAAGCTCTGTCAAGTTGGATGCGCCGTGTTGCTGCACAGCTATTTTCAGGTCTCTCCAGAGATGTTCGATCGGGTTCAAGTCCGGGCTCTGGCTGGGCCACTCAAGGACATTCAGAAACTTGTCCCGAAGCCAGTCATGTGTTGTCTTGGTTGTGTGCTTAAGGTCGTTTTCCTGTTGGAAGGTGAACCTTCGCCCCAGTCTGAGGTCCTCAGCGCTCTGCAGCAGGTTATCATCAAGGATCTCTCTGTACTTTGCTCCGTTCATCTTTCCCTCGATCCTGACTAGTCTCCCAGTCCCTGCCACTGAACCCCCCCCCCCCCCCCCCCCCCACACTTTGTCATTACGGGGTATTGTGTGTAGATTGATGAGGGGAAAAAACAATTTAATCCATTTTAGAATAAGGCTGTAACCTAACAAAATGTGGAAAAAGTCAAGGGGTCTGAATACTTTCCGAAGGCACTGTATATATGTCAAGAGGTCGATCTGGTTACCTAAGTAGAATTCACTAACAGCGTCTTGACTCTACAGATTCTAGGATCCCCCAGCGAACACAACTTAAGACACAGGTCAGTACAAAGGTTATTTATTACAAATTCAAGAAAAAACAAATGACAATCTCTTAGTGTTAGTTTAGTTAATTTGAGTTTAAATCACTGTTGTTTTTTAAGTACAGTGAGGGAAAAAAGTATTTGATCCCCTGCTGATTTTGTACGTTTGCCCACTGACAAAGACATGACCAGTCTATAATTTTAATGGTAGGTTTATTTGAACAGTGAGAGACAGAATAACAACAAAAAAATCCAGAAAAACGCATGTCAAAAATGTTATAAATTGATTTGCATTTTAATGAGGGAAATAAGTATTTGACCCCTCTGCAAAACATTACATAGTACTTGGTGGCAAAACCCTTGTTGGCAATCACAGAGGTCAGACGTTTCTTGTAGTTGGCCACCAGGTTTGCACACATCTCAGGAGGGATTTTGTCCCACTCCTCTTTGCAGATCTTCTCCAAGTCATTAAGGTTTCGAGGCTGACGTTTGGCAACTCGAACCTTCAGCTCCCTCCACAGATTTTCTATGGGATTAAGGTCTGGAGACTGGCTAGGCCACTCCAGGACCTTAATGTGCTTCTTCTTGAGCCACTCCTTTGTTGCCTTGGCCGTGTGTTTTGGGTCATTGTCATGCTGGAATACCTATCCACGACCCATTTTCAATGCCCTGGCTGAGGGAAGGAGGTTCTCACCTAAGATTTGACGGTACATGGCCCCGTCCATCGTCCCTTTGATGCGGTGAAGTTGTCCTGTCCCCTTAGCAGAAAAACACCCCCAAAGCATAATGTTTCCACCTCCATGTTTGACGGTGGGGATGGTGTTCTTGGGGTCATTGGCAGAATTCCTCCTCCTCCAAACACGGCGAGTTGAGTTGATGCCAAAGAGCTCCATTTTGGTCTCATCTGACCATAACACTTTCACCTAGTTCTCCTCTGAATCATTCAGATGTTCATTGGCAAACTTCAGATGGGCCAGTATATGAACTTTCTTGAGGAGGGGGACCTTGCAGACGCTGCAGGATTTCAGTCCTTCACGGCGTAGTGTGTTACCAATTGTTTTCTTGGTGATTATGGTCCCAGCTGCCTTGAGATCATTGACAAGATCATCCCGTGTAGTTCTGGGTTGATTCCTCACCGCTCTCATGATCATTGCAACTCCACGAGGTGAGATCTTGCATGGAGCCCCAGGCCGAGGGAAATTGACAGTTATTTTGTGTTTCTTCTATTTGCGAATAATCGCACCAACTGTTGTCAACTTCTCACCAAGCTGCTTGGCGATGGTCTTGTAGCCCATTCCAGCCTTGTGTAGGTCTACAATCTTGTCCCTGACATCCTTGGAGAGCTCTTTGGTCTTGGCCATGGTGGAGAGTTTGGCATCTGATTGATTGATTGCTTCTGTGGACAGCTGTCTTTTATACAGGTAACAATCTGAGATTAGGAGCACTCCCTTTAAGAGTGTACTCCTAATCTCAGATCGTTACCTGTATAAAAGACACCTGGGAGCCAGAAATCTTTCTGATTGAGAGGGGGTCAAATACTTATTTCCCTCATTGAAATGCAAATCAATTTCTAACATGTTTGACATGCGTTTTTCAGGTTTTTTGTTGTTGTTATTCTGTCTCTCACTGTTCAAATAAACCTACCATTAAAATTATAGACTGATAATTTATTTGTCAGTGGGCAAACGTACAAAATCAGCAGGGGATCAAATACTTTTTTCCCTCACTGTATGTTTGTGCTGGCATATGCTGATAAAAAAAAAAAAATTGTGAAGGGATTGGGAACACAAAAAGCACAATGAGAGGCTGTACTGATCAATGATGTAGAGACTCACTCATACACCGGAACAAGCACATTCCTTTGTTTAGATAGTGCCTTTGTGAGTGTTCTGCCAGTCCTCTCTCTCTCTCGGTAGTCGTTGGCTGTCTGCAGGGTGGTCCCTCACTCTATGCCGGCTGAGTTGTAGTGTTGGGTAGCTTCTCAGCTGTGCTGTGGCTTTAATTCATACTAGTAGTGTGTATACTGATCAACAATGGGAGCCTCACTCACACGTTAGGAATAAATGCTTTCCTTTAGTAGTGCTGTAGCAAGCGTTGTCATGGTGTTTTTCCCCGCAGCAGCAGGCTAGCAGTGGGGAGAAGCAGCAAGGCAGAGGTCCCTCCGTGGAGAAATGCCGGGTGGAGAGGCTTGTCCAAGGCAAGTTCACGTTCCCTTTTCTTAATAGTTCTGGGGCATGTTTTGTAATTAGTTCAGGGAGTGAAGAGGTGGTAGGGATTGGCAACAGTTTTCCCCACAGTAATTTAGTCCGTGCCAATATGCGGAAGCACAACACACCATGTATAAAAAGCGACAAATTCATGCAATTCAATTGAATTCACACGTGAGAATGGAAAGAACCAAGTGAATGTCCATCATTGTAAATGTCAAACAGCAGACGTGATTAAAAAGGTACTCATAATTAGGGTATGATAGTAATTGATAAGACATGCTGATACCTATAATGATTAACATGCTGATAATAATATTAAAATAAATATTAGGCAGAATGGTAGTATATGGTGTAGAACGAGTCAGTCACTTGTGAAATATACATTTTGAACATACGCTATGTAAAGTAAATATATTGAACATACGCTATGTAAAGTAAATATATTGAACATACGCTATGTAAAGTAAATATATTGAACATACGCTATGTAAAGTAAATATATTGAACATACGCTATGTAAAGTAAATATATTGAACATACGCTATGTAAAGTAAAAATATTGAACATGCGCTATGTAAAGTAAATATATTGAACATGCGCTATGTAAAGTAAATATATTGAACATGCGCTATGTAAAGTAAATATATTGAACATGCGCTATGTAAAGTAAATATATTGAACATGCGCTATGTAAAGTAAATATATTGAACATGCACTATGTAAAGTAAATATATTGAACATGCGCTATGTAAAGTAAATATATTGAACATTTGCTATGTAAAGTAAATATTTTGAACATGCGCTATGTAAAGTAAATATATTGAACATGCGCAATGTAAAGTAAATATATTGAACAAGCGCTATGTAAAGTACATATATTGAACATGCGCTATGTAAAGTAAATATATTGAACATGCACTTCGTAAAGTAAATATATTGAACATTTGCTATGTAAAGTAAATATATTGAACATGCGCTATGTAAAGTAAATATATTGAACATGCGCTATGTAAAGTAAATATATTGAACATACGCTATGCAAAGCGAATATCAATGAAGGGTTCATTGTAACTGTGTGGATCTAGTGAAATCATTAATGTTTTGATCTATTATTTACCCAAAACCCCATTCAGAGTACTACATGGAAACTATAGTGCTTTATTCTAAAAAAATACCTGGAATTGTAGATTCAATGTCATCTTAAATTTAAATGAGTTAACACACATCTAACTTTTTTGACAGAAATCAGAAAAGGTCCAACAGCTTTTACCAAAAGCCAATAAGTCAAAACCAGAGAAGGATGGTTCTTCAGGAAAAAACAGGGAAACAAGCAAAGGTATTGTCTCCTGTTTAAAAGCTCTTCATACCATCTCCCTTACACCTCATTATTTAATCATTTATATTTATCGACATCACCAGCTGAGTGTCATTGCGCCTGAAGTTGGAAGACAACCGTAACAAATTGGATGCATTCTTGTTGCCAGGCTGTATAAGGTGGATAGTGTAATAATTATAGTAATGCTCTGACTGTTGCTCTTTAGCTTACCATTTCTCCATTGATTGGATCTCTCATTTGCATTGCAGTAGACATTTTACCAGAGCATCAGATTGCAAATTTTTTTTTTTGTCATTTAGCAGACGCTCTTATCCAGAGCGACTTACAGGAGCAAGTAGGGTTAAGTGCCTTGCTCAAGGGCACATCGACAGATTTTTCACCTAGTCGGCTTGGGGATTAGAACCAGCGACCGTTCGGTTACTGGCACAACGCTCTTAACCACTAAGCTACCTGCCGCCCCACCTGCCGCCCCACAGGCAATTGCCTTACCATATCTTATCTCACTATACCTCCCTTAAATTAATTCTGTGTTACATACATGCCTGAATTCCTGTGACTCATTGTGTCAAGGTGTTGGTCTGACTCGGCTTACTTTACTGAACTTTACTCTAAATCAGGGATGGGCAACCTACGAGCAACTGTGACCCCTCATGATGAGTTGTGATTTTTTTGTGGCCCCCACCTAAAGTTGCCCATCCCTGCTCTAAATACTGTGTAAAACACCTGTTGGTGTACTATTCTGCTAATCGCTGTGGAAAAGGGTATTTGTAATCATGGCAGCTTTTTTATTTCTATTAAACAGGATCTTGTTTCATGGAGCTGTTGTCAAAGGTTGGACTAGAAGATCATTATGAAAACAAGCTGACGTTAAGTACTGTCCTTGAGATAAATGATAATACTACATCAGATGAACCACTTACCACTATGCAGTCACTTCCAGGGGCCTTCCTTAAGAAATTAATGATGGCAAATGTAAATGCTAGGAGTGTCAAATGTATGTCCACTGACCAGGAAGTTCCATATTATGGAGTAGACAACCTGGACACTGACTCTGATACCAGCAATGTCATTAATCCACTGGACCTGATTACAGCCCTGTTTCTGTGCTCAGATAGTTTCCTGCAGCAGGAGATGGTCCAGAAAATGTCCATGTGTCAGTTTGCTGTTCCTCTCCTGCTGCCAAACTGTGACACAGAACAAAGCACTTTGATGCTGTGGGCCTTGAGGGACATCGTGAGGAAGTTTAGACCCTCTTCCCAAACGGCCACAAATGCTTTCGTGGAAGAGAGAATAGTTCTCTCTGATATTCCCATGGTGTCTTTTGTTAGGCTAGGAGAGAGCAGCTTGTCCAAGTCTCAGATTTTGAACAAGTTGCTTAGTAACCCTCAACAGTACCATGATACATTTGTTCATCATGATATGGAATGTGGTGATGTCTCTCGGCAAATCTCAGATGGTCTAGTTGAAATCAGCTGGTACTTTCCATGTGGGAACAGAAACATAGACATGTTCACTAAGCCTGTGGCTGTTGCCAATCTCAGAGGAGACATCAGGTCCTTTGAAAAACAGTTCTCCTTTCTGTGTCAAACATCAGCTGCAGTTTACATTTTCACTGATGATTTAAAGACAGATCTCAAGTTGTTGAAAACCAAAGACACAAAGGCAGAGTTATTTCTGGTCGTCAACTCTCAAAGAAAAACATTCAGAGTAGACACATTGAAAAAAATGATCACAAACTGCAGGATCAAAGACAGAAACGTGATTGTGAAGAAGAAGCAGAATGATGAAGAATTTGTCAAGACCCTTCAGTCCTCGGTGGGTGACATCGTGGAAAAAAGTACAAACCGATTGACAATTGAAAACATGGCTGACGTGGCTCGTCAGAGTAAGATTCTGGTTGATGAAGACAGTAATGAGTGTCAGAGTGCCAGGAAGATGGCAGATGAAATCACCATTAACATCAAAGACACAATTAAATTCAAAGACAAACAGCTACCCTTACAAGGGCAAATCTGGAAAGAGCTTTCCCAGTTGGAGAAAGAGAGATGTAGGCTGAGAAAACAAGGGGATCAAAACATTGAACACTACAAGAGCTCTCTGAAAAGAAAGGAGGAAGAGCTGAGAGAGAAACAACATACATTTGACATGTCAGATGCAATGGCAAACTTTATGTTAGGAATGTCAAGATCAGGACCTGAGCGATCCTATTTCCTCAAATGGATGCGCATAAATCTGGACAATCTGTCACGTCAGAACCTGTCTGGTTTGCGGGACCAGTACAAAGATCTTTGCCAATATTCTCCGGAGAAAAAAGACGACATTAAACATTTGGATAAGCAATTATCTGACTGTTCATTAGGTCTTGAACACTTTCTTCGTGAGTTGGGCCAGTTATATGAAGCTTCCTGCTCCCTCCCTGAAAGTAGCCTACAAAGGAAACAGATGGAGCATCTACCTGGATTGTGTGCTCAGATGCTGTTGGATGGTTTCCCCATTGAGCTTGTGGATGGAGATGCATCAAATATCCCTCTGAAATGGATATCAGCTGTACTGACTCAGCTTCATACTCTTGTCCAATCCAACAGCAAGATCCGGGTGGTCACAGTTTTAGGGGTCCAAAGCACTGGGAAGTCCACTCTCCTCAACACCATGTTTGGGGTCCAGTTTGCTGTCAGCAGTGGAAGATGCACCAGAGGGGCTTTCATGCTACTGATTAAAGTCAACAAAGAACTCAAGGAGGAGCTGAAATGTGACTTCATCATGGTCATCGACACAGAGGGGTTGAAATCACCAGAGCTTGCTCAACTTGATGATAGCTATGAACATGACAATGAATTGGCGACACTAGTAATAGGACTCAGTGATGTCACGATTATCAACATTGCCATGGAGAACTCCACAGAGATGAAAGACATTCTACAGATTGTTGTTCATGCTTTTATCAGGATGAAGGAAGTGGGGAAGAAGCCAGTATGTCATTTTGTGCATCAGAATGTGTCAGACATGTCTGCTCATGACAACAACATGAGGGACAGGAAGAAGTTGTTGGAACAGTTGAATGAAATGACCCTGGCAGCAACCATAATGGAGAAGAAGGAGAATATCACCAAGTTCACTGACGTGATGGACTATGATCCAGACACAAGCAGCTGCTACATCCCAGGACTCTGGCATGGGACTCCCCCTATGGCTCCAGTCAATGCTGGCTACAGTGAGGCGGTGTACAACTTCAAGAAGACCTTGATGAAAGATTTTAGAATCTGTCAGAGAAATGATGATTTGACACATTTCCTGAAATGGACACAAAGCTTGTGGAAGGCAGTGAAATTTGAGAAATTCATCTTTAGTTTCAGAAACAGCTTGGTTGCAGATACATACTTCAGATTATGCTCTGCATACAATGGTTGGGAATGGGCCTTCCAGAAGGAGATGTATTCCTGGATAGTGAGTGCTGAAACTAAAATATCCAATATTGTCATGACAGATCAATATCCCCAGAGGTCCTTAAAAGATGTGCTAAATGACTTGTTGAGAGAAGCATCTGAGAAGCTTGCAGAGGGAGAAAATAAAATCCAAGACAATCTAGTAAAATACTTTGAAAAGGAAGATGGCCATGTCAATCTGGTGGAAAAATACAAGGAGGATTTTGTGTGTAGTGCTAAAACACTGAGACGAGAGACAGAAAACACAGTGAAGAACAAACTGCAAGGAGCTGTTGAAATCAAAGAGGGAATGACAGAACTGAACAACATCAAGCGCTCTCAGGCAAGTACAATGGAGCAAAAGGTACTAGAATTGCTTCAGATTTGTAGACAGGAAAAATCTGGTCTATCAGATGAGGCCCTCAGGAAAGAGTTTGAAATCATGTGGAAGAAAACTCTTTCTGAGATACACTTCAAAGGACTCCCACAACGAGATGTGGCTCAAGATGCCTTCCTTATGTTAAGAGGAAATCTATCAACAATTAGTGGGCATGTCAATAGAATGGTGGTTCGAAACAATCTGGTGGATTGTGGTAAAAAGGAATTTGCTGTGGAATCTGGGGGTTTAGGGAAGAAAATTGGGGGCTTAGTTATGCACTGGGATAGCGACCATTACAGGAAGAAACTCAAAAAGTTGTGTGGTAACATCATAACACACTGTCAGGACTTGATAACCCAGAAGGTGGAAAGCAAAACAGATTACCATGATACTTATATCAAAGAGCTGCTGAACAAGATTGATGAAATGTTGCAACAACACAAGAATGTAAAAATCAATGAGGAATGTGAGGTTTCTCTGAAGCTACACATCTGTGGCAGAGCAGCCGGAGAGTTTCAGAAGATGCATGATAATTTCATTGAAGTCAATGAAAAAAATAAAAATAAAAATGACCCAAAGAAGTGTCTGGAACCGTCTAAGAACAAGTACCTTACTGAGTTCAGAGACGTATTTCATAACCGAGACCAGTGCCAAAAGAAAGCTGAGGACTTCACAAAGCTCTGTTTGCAGCCAGCTGTACAGGACTATGTGACCAAAATGATTGGTCCTGATGTAGTTGATGAAGTGAAGATCGGTAAAGGGTCAGAGGATTACAGCACACGGACGGCCTTCCAGTTCTCCATTTTGAAACAGCTCCTGGCTGATGGAAAATATGAGAAATATAAAGAGTACATTAGTCATTATGAAAGGTTTGTGAAGGACTGGCTGTTTGACCAGATTGTCCAACAACAGTCAAAGGACCGCGGTCTGGAGAAATTGGAGAAGAAACATCTTTCAGAGATGGTCAAGATGATCACTTACACAATCTCTAACATCAGTGAAACTACTGGCATAAAACATGTAAATGATGTCAAGACATTCATTCAGAACATCTGCAGCGCCCTTGAAGAGAAGCTGGTCCTCAAGGACGCTCTGGATTCCATCTTGATTCTGAACACCGCAGACACAAAACAGTTTGCTGTCTACCTCACAGAGTGTGTGAGAGAAATGGAGCAGTCACTGACAGCTACGTATGACATAGGAGAAGACATCAAAGAGAGACTCAGATCTCTTCCATTCAAGCCTCACGACGAGATGTTCACCAGTCTTTTTGGCTGTGGGAAGCAATGTCCCTTCTGTGGTGTACCTTGTGAAGCAGGGGGGATAGAGCACAACAAACACCATTCCTCCATTCACCGTTCACAAGGTATCTGTGGTTATAGGGATACTTATTCACAGAAACTAGTAATTGAGATATGTTCATCTCTTGTGGTTAGTTGCAAAGCAACATTCTCCAACACTGAGACTGGAGAAAAGGTTCACCCCTACAAGGACTACCAGACATATTACCCTGACTGGACCCTAACTGGTGATGCCAGCGTGGAGGCGTCAGACTACTGGAAGTATGTGATGGCCACATTCCATGAGAGAATCGCTAAAGAAGTAAATGCACTTCCTGCTGATATCCCAGGGGACTGGAAGGAATTAACACCTGATGATGCAATGAGAAGCTTAAAAATGTCATTCAACATGAAATAAAGTCCTATATAATGACTTGTTGACCAAAAACATGATTGACTTTTCATAGACTTAACAACCAGGAATTACATATCACAGAATCAACATATGTAGAGCCAGTTGTCTCAATAAAGTTTTTGAAATAATGTGCAGTTCTGCCAATACCCAATGCAATTTTGAAAAAGAACAAATGCAGCTTGGAAAAACATATTTAATCTATATGCATTCATAAATATTTGACGTCTTAGCAATTTACAGATCTGATGTTCCATAATGAAATACATAGCTAACACTTTGAATTTGATGCGAAAGGAATAACATTTTCTAATAGATGTAGATGTAAGCAAATTCAGAAATCCTACAAATAAGAAAAGTAAAGGTGAACACCAACATGTTAACTAACAGATTCAGTGTTTTACTTGATAATGTCCATAAATAAACACAATACACAGGTAAATAAGGAGCTAGTCTGACATTGTTCATTTAGTTTCAATTATAAAAAATATATTTCTGTCATTTAATTACCATCTAACCTATGGTTTCATATGCCTTAATCACAGTTTAATGATTTAGAAGGGACTGCATGGTTCAGTGGGAAACAGTTGTTTTTTGTTTTTATTTTAATTGTGAACAAAATGCATTTCTTGTTTCACATTGATTATACTTTCAACAATTTACTTAATCAAAAATGATTACTTACTAAGTAGATTTAAAATGTTTTTTTTGGACCACACCTTAATAGTGATTTGTCCAATGACGTGGCCAGTTTTGAAGGTATTTCCCAGCGTCAATCTATTCAATGATGATTTTATTTTTAATGATGTTGATAACAATGATTTTATGATGATTTTATGTTTGTTGTTGTTGATGATGATGATTTTCTTTTTGTTGATGATAATTGCATTTTTGTTGTTAAAGATGATTACATTTTTGCTATTGATGATTACATTTTTGTAGTTCATGACAACAAGTGTGGTGATAATAATGTGAGATTGAGGGAATTACTTTTCAGCCAATAGTTGATATTGTTATATTTTTTTCTGCACTGAACACATAGTTTACAGACATATTGTGAAATAATGCAAATGATGAATACAATTAACAAAACATTATTTGATTGAAAATCATTATTTGGTTCACTTGGAATCTGTTGTATACCATTTTAATCAGCTGGAGACAACTAAAGGCACACAATGTGTGTATCAAGTATCTAAGAGTGAAGTGCTGATCTAGGACCAGGCAAACCCTGTCCACGTAGTCTCATTCAATGTGATCTAAAAGGCTAAACATATCCTAAATTAGCGCTCTTGCTCTGAGACGCTTGATACGTTCAGCCCCTGTTAATAAAAAAACAGAATTGACCACTAGATGGTGGTGTTGGTATGTAATCTGTGGAAATGTAAACAGACCAATTGCTTAAAAATCCCTTCACTCCTTGTCTCCTCCCCTGAATCTGATCTGATTGGCAGATAAGTCAAGGAGAGAACCGTTTTTCAGACAACTGAGAAAGAGCCAAAGTGTATAAGGGTAGTGTTGTGTGTTGAATAAAATAAGTAGTCCTTGGTTCTATAGTTTTGAAGACCAACATTTGAACCTATATATATTCTCAATTATTCTAATCCAATATATATCCAATATATTTATCCAGTATATTCTATATATTATATGCATACACTGTGTGAATCGTTAGAATGTTTATACTGTATTGGAATCCTCACTCCTGTTCAGAAATCAGAAACCACACTTAAAACGGCCGCAGCCAAGCTGACAGAGAAATTCCTTTAGCTGCTCATTCTAGACCAGTGAATACACTGACCAAGACATTCTGAAAGTTGAGTTGTTGACCAGATCGAACCATGTATTTTTAAGTACCATGTCAGCACTCTTAGTACCATGTTATCTGTCTGATATAAATGTTTATGCCATATTTGGATAAGTGGTTTTCACCTGTCAACTCTAATTATCGGTTGTAGTGATGGCCGAGGAACCTCCCCATGTCAACCAATCAAATGTATGGGGGGTTTTGGGGTTACCAATTGTGTGTGAGTTGGCAACATAAAAGACATGTAGACATTTTCAAGGTGTTTGTTGAAGTGCAACCCTTCCACCATGGTGTATTAAAATAAAATTGGACCTGGAGAACCTGTCATAGATTCTTTGAGTTGTCTCATCACAATTCAATATTTAATCTTCAATTTAATTTGGGATTATTGAAAAACAACCAAACAGCATCTGCACCACTTGTTTACTAGTTTAATTATCTTTAATAATCACAACTAGTCATCACACCAGTAGAGGTGTGTGGGTAAAAACACTGGGGAAGTCAGAAAAAAGCCATATTAAAACCTATGTGTTGTGATAATTGCGTTGTTTGCTCTATAACCTGTTAGTTCATATGCCTTGACACCATGATATATAGGACTAAAGACGAGACAATAAGAAGACAGTGGCAGAATAAATTCACCCACACCTTTGTTTCATCACAACACCAGAGAGCATCATATGTCTGGTGATCACACAGATAACTAGGTTCAACACCATCCTTGTTCTCCAGTTCTTCTAACATCTATACTACTATAACAGGTCAGTTATCTGGTGATGGTATAGTGTTCTGACATCTACACTACTATAACAGGTCAGTTATCTGGTGATAGTATAGTGTTCTGACATCTACACTACTATAACAGGTCAGTTATCTGGTGATAGTATAGTGTTCTGACATCTACACAACTATAACAGGTCAGTTATCTTGTGATGGCATAGTGTTCTGACATCACTACTATAACAGGTCAGTTATCTGATGATAGTATAGTGTTCTGACATCTACACTACTATAACAGGTCAGTTATCTGGTGATAGTATAGTGTTCTGACATCTACACTACTATAACAGGTCAGTAATCTGGTGATAGTATAGTGTTCTGACATCTACACTACTATAACAGGTCAGTTATCTGGTGATAGTATAGTGTTCTGACATCTACACTACTATAACATGTCAGTTATCTGGTGATAGTATAGTGTTCTGACATCTACACTACTATAACAGGTCAGTTATCTGGTGATGGTATAGTGTTCTGACATCTACACTACTATAACAGGTCAGTTATCTGGTGATGGTATAGTGTTCTGTCATCTACACTACTATAACAGGTCAGTTATCTGGTGATGGTATAGTGTTCTGACATCTACACTACTCATTTATAACAGGTCAGTTATCTGGTGAAAATTGCTCAGAGATACACGAATACGATATAACATTCAAAATGATTGAATCTTTTAACATTCCAGAATCCTTCCTGAATCACACTCTAGTGTTCTGTTCCGTATTTTGCCATAGACATGTTACACAGACAGCAAGACCGGTTTAATTAAACATTGATCAGATTGTGACCTAAACACAACACCTAGCAACATCATAACCTGGTCTATACTGAGTTTATACTGTAGTGACCTTAACCCAACACCTAGCAACACCATAACCTGGTCTATACTGAGTTTATACTGTAGTGACCTTAACCCAACACCTAGCAACATCATAACCTGGTCTATACTGAGTTTATACTGTAGTGACCTTAACCCAACACCTAGCAACACCATAACCTGGTCTATACTGAGTTTATACTGTAGTGACCTTAACCCAACACCTAGCAACATCATAACCTGGTCTATACTGAGTTTATACTGTAGTGACCTTAACCCAACACCTAGCAACATCATAACCTGGTCTATACTGAGTTAATACTGTAGTGACCTTAACCCAACACCTAGCAACATCATAACCTGGTCTATACTGAGTTTATACTGTAGTGACCTTAACCCAACACCTAGCAACATCATAACCTGGTCTATACTAAGTTTATACTGTAGTGACCTTAACCCAACACCTAGCAACCTCATAACCTGGTCTATACTGAGTTTATACTGTAGTGACCTTAACTCAACACCTAGCAACCTCATAACCTGGTCTATACTGAGTTTATACTGTAGTGACCTTAACCCAACACCTAGCAACAGCATAACCTGGTCTATACTGAGTTTATACTGTAGTGACCTTAACCCAACACCTAGCAACACCATAACCTGGTCTATACTGAGTTTATACTGTAGTGACCTTAACCCAACACCTAGCAACCTCATAACCTGGTCTATACTGAGTTTATACTGTAGTGACCTTAACCCAACACCTAGCAACATCATAACCTGGTCTATACTGAGGTAATACTGTAGTGACCTTAACCCAACACCTAGCAACATCATAACCTGGTCTATACTGAGTTTATACTGTAGTGACCTTAACCCAACACCTAGCAACATCATAACCTGGTCTATACTGAGTTTATACTGTAGTGACCTTAACCCAACACCTAGAAACCTCATAACCTGGTCTATACTGAGGTAATACTGTAGTGACCTTAACCCAACACCTAGCAACACCATACCCTGGTCTATACTGAGGTAATACTGTAGTGACCTTAACTCAACACCTAGCAACCTCATAACCTGGTCTATACTGAGGTAATACTGTAGTGACCTTAACCCAACACCTAGCAACCTAGCAGGTTTCATATCTCTTGGGTTGACAGTCGCTGGATGAGGGGTTAGCCCCCAAATTCACTACAATACATTACATAATGGTATGTATTCTTCACTGCTAATATAAGACCTGATAACTTCTACTGTATATTTAGTTCACTGGACTCCATAATAATGTCTGATATAATGTCAGTTTAATTACAAATAAAAACTAAAACTGCTTCAAACTTTATATGGATATCCAACACAACTCAATAAGATAGAGTAGTAAGGGGTGTCCCATCAACCCACTCCCAAACTCCCTCTGTATATCTATCATGAAGTAGTGAGGTGTCCCATCAACCCACTAACAAACTCCCTCTGTATATCTATCATGAAGTAGTGAGGTGTCCCATCAACCCACTCCCAAACTCCCTCTGTATATCTATCATGAAGTAGTGAGGTGTCCCATCAACCCACTAACAAACTCCCTCTGTATATCTATCATGAAGTAGTGAGGTGTCCCATCAACCCACTCCCAAACTCCCTCTGTATATCTATCATGAAGTAGTGAGGTGTCCCATCAACCCACTCACAAACTCCCTCTGTATATCTATCATGAAGTAGTGAGGTGTCCCATCATGCCACTAACAAACTCCCTCTGTATATCTATCATGAAGTAGTACGGGGTCTCCCATCATCCCACTCAGAAACTCACTCTGTATATCTGTCATGAAGTAGTGAGGTCTCCCATCATCCCACTCAGAAACTCCCTCTGTATATCTATCATGAAGTAGTACGGGGTCTCCCATCATCCCACTCACAAACTCCCTCTGTATATCTGTCATGAAATAGTAAGGTGTCCCATCAACCCACTAACAAACTTCCTTTGTATGGCTGTCATGAAGTTCTATCCAGACTTCCCTGCTCAAGCCATGGATAAATACCTGTCATTTGGGACAAGGAAAATATCACACATTTAATGAACAACGTTCAAAACAGAACTACCTTCAAACAATTTTTTCCTGCCACATCCAATCACGTTCTATCCAAATCATTTTGGGATACAGTGATATGATGTTAGGAAGGTAGATAAGTGGATTATGCCAGGGAAACAGGTTGCATCCAAATAATATCTCCTTTCTCCTGTAATGTGCACTTGTTCACTTCCCTTCATGGATTTGAAAGGAAATGACGGGTATATAGAAACTCCCTCCATGCCTACACCAACCCAATGCTTTTACATTTGAGGAGAGTAGTGAAGAAGTCCACACTTCAGGAGGGAGAGATTATGGAGACAAAACCAGTCTATTTCCACTACTCACAACCTACCACTAGGGGGCAGCAGCAGGCAGGGCCAGGTATCCACATCCTACCACTAGGGAGCAGCAGCAGGCAGGGACAGGTATCCACATCCTACCACTAGGGGGCAGCAGCAGGCAGGGACAGGTATCTACATCCTACCACCAGGGGGCAGCAGCAGGCAGGGACAGGTATCTACATCCTACCACCAGTGGGCAGCAGCAGGCAGGGCCAGGTATCTACATCCTACCACCAGGGGGCAGCAGCAGGCAGGGCCAGGTATCTACATCCTACCACCAGGGCGCAGCAGCAGGCAGGGCCAGGTATCCACATCCTACCACCAGGGGGCAGCAGCAGGCAGGGCCAGGTTCTTGGAGGACTGGGCCTTTAAGGAAGAGTGATTTCTCACCAGGGTTGGGGTCAATTCCATTATGTCAAATCAAAATCAAATCAAATTTATTTATAAAGCCCTTTCTACATCAGCAGATGTCACAAAGTGCTTATACAGAAACCCAGCCTAAAACCCCAAACAGCAAGCAATAGAGATTTAGAAGTCAATTCAGGGAACAAACTGAAAATCAAATTTTTCTCAATTCTAATTCTTTTTTTTCATAATTGGTCTTTGGACCAATCAGATCAGCTCTTTTGCCAATAATGGCGAAGGTGCATGAAGATGGCAGCCCTCATGTACTTACCACAAACGCCTAACTTGCTAAGTTTGCCGTATTGTACAGTGCTCTCCATTGCTCTTTTTTTGTATTGGCATTAGCACAGTATACATGATCCCACTTCTAGGTCCAAGACAGCGGCAATTTGAAAAACAAAAAAGTAGATTGTGCTGCTTTATAGGCACATTGAACCATGCCGCGCGCAGTAGTCTGTGGATAGTTCTCAAACAATGACGTCATATCTGAATTCCTCCATCTTTGTGTACCTTCGCCATTAGGCTAAAAATCAGAATTGAGCTGCCAGATAAACAGCCTGAGAGCAACATTGTTGAGTTGGAATTTCAGTTTATTTTTTGAAATGGAAATGACCCCAACCCTGTTGCCCCAACCCTGTTGCCCCAACCCTGTTGTCTCCTGAGTGGCGCAGTGGTCTAAGGCACTGCATCGCAGTGCTAGCTGTGCCACTAGAGATCCTGGTTCGAATCCAGGCTCTGTCATAGCCGGCCGCGACCGGGAGACCCATGGGGCGGCGCACAATTGGCACAGCGTTGTCCAGGGTAGGGGAGGGAATGGCCGGCAGGGGATGTAGCTCAGTTGGTAGAGCATGGTGTTTGCAACGCCATGGTTGTGGGTTCGATAAAATAATGTATGTGCTAACTGTAAGTCGCTCTGGATAAGAGCGTCTGCTAAATGACTTAAATGTAATGTAATGTGTGGATGATTGACAGGTGATTATTGATCAGAGAAGCTATATGAAAGTAGCCTCCCAACCAGTTTGTTTGAATCCCTTTTGTTTGGCAAGTCTTTTTGTTTTGCTTTTCATACATTGTGATTTTGTCACCAGAGAGGTGTCTTGTCCTTCTAGATTCCATGTTAATATTAGATCAAGTATAAAACAGAGAGGTGTCTTGTCCTTCTAGATTCCATATTAATATTAGATCAAGTATAAAACAGAGAGTTGTCTTGTCCTTCTAGATTGTCACGCCCTGGCTCTGGGACTCTGTTATGTTGAGCCAGGGTGTGTTGTTTCTATGTGTTTTGTATTCTAGGTTGTTTATCCAGCTCATTTGTTTCTATGTTGGCCAGTGTGGTTCTCAATCAGAGGCAACGTGAATCAGCTGTTGCTTGTTGTCTCTGATTGGGAACCATACTTAGGCAGCCTGTTTTCCACAGTGTTTGTGGGATCTTGTTCCGTTTGGTTTGTGTAACCGTAGGACTTCACGTGTCGTATCGTTTGTTGTTTTGTTCGTGTGATCATTAAAAATAAAAGTATGTTCGCATTCCACGCTGCGCCTTGGTCCTCTGTATTCGACGATCGTGACAGAAGATCCCACCATAACTGGACCAAGCAGCGTGTCCAGGAGCCAACGCCAGAGAAGGCTCTAAAGGATATCAACATCGACTGGGTCAAGCAGCGTGTCCAGAAGCCAACGCCAGAGAGGGCTCTAAAGGATATCAACCTCGACTGGGTCAAGCCGCGGGAGGAGGAGAGAAGTTGGACTTGGGAGCAGAGGAGCGAGAGTCTGGCGAGAGCCATGGAGGCCTGGCCCACGGGGAGGAGAGACGGCCAGAAAATTTTTAGGGGGGGGCTCACACCGTGGACGACGGGGCTGCTGGAGGCAGATAAGGGGCGAGTCAGTGGACGAGGTGAGAAGGCCACCGAGTTACGGGAGCCATTGGCGAGTAGAGGGAAGGAAGATGTAGAGGCACGGCGAGAGGTACTGAGGCGTGTAGCCAGTCCGGTCCGGCCCGTTCCTGATCCCCATGTAAGGCCAGTGGTGTGTGTTCCCAGTGCGGTCCGGCCTGTTCCTGTCCCTCGCACCAAGCCTGTGATGCGCGTCGCCAGCCAGGCTTGGCCTGTTCCTGCTCCCCGCACCAAGCCTGTTGTGCGCATCGTCAGCCCAGTCCGGCCCGTTCCTGCTTCCCGCACCAAGCCTGTTGTGCGCGTCGTCAGCCTGGTCCGGCCCGTTCCTGCTCCCCGCACCAAGCCAGGGGTGCGCGTCGTCAGCCTGGGCCGGCCTGTTCCTGCTCCCCGCACCAAGCCTAGGGTGCGCGTCGCAAGCCCGGCTCGGCCTGTTCCTGCTCCCCGCACCAAGCCTGTGGTGCGCATCGTCAGCCCAGTCCGGCCCGTTCCTGCTCCCCGCACCAAGCCTGTGGTGCGCATCGTCAGTCCGGCACAGCCCGTGCCTGGGTCACCGGTGCCTGGTCAGGTACCGGTTAGCTGCTCCACATCGGAGCCTGAGCGATCCGCTCCACCGATGTCCAGTCCAGATCTAGCCAGCAGGGCCAGAGCGGACCAGGGGCGCTATGGGGGGGTTTGTTGGAGGGTGGGCGTCAAGCCCGGAGCCGGAACCGCTTCCGAGGAGGAATGCCCACCCGGCCCTCCCCTGTTCGGTGTATGTTTGGAGCGGTCGCAGTCCGCGCCTTTGGGGTGGGGGTACTGTCATGCCCTGGCTCTGGGACTCTGTTATGTTGAGCCAGGGTGTGTTGTTTCTATGTGTTTTGTATTCTAGGTTGTTTATCTAGCTCATTTGTTTCTATGTTGGCCAGTGTGGTTCTCAGAGGCAACGTGAATCAGCTGTTGCTTGTTGTCTCTGATTGGGAACCATACTTAGGCAGCCTGTTTTCCACAGTGTTTGTGGGATCTTGTTCCGTTTGGTTTGTGTAACCGTAGGACTTCACGTTTCGTATCGTTTGTTGTTTTGTTCGTGTGATCATTAAAAATAAAAGTATGTTCACATTCCACGCTGCGCCTTGGTCCTCTGTATTCGACGATCGTGACATAGATTCCATGTTAATATTAGATCAAGTATAAAACAGAGACTTGTCTTGTCCTTCTAGATTCCATGTTAATATTAGATCAAGTATAAAACAGAGATGTATTTTAATCTACATAGGTTTAATGATTCTGACCTGAGTTAAGAGCTTGTTAATGGAACGTAATTCCCTTTTAATGCACTTCTCTCTATGCGTATTCTTACCTTGAACTTAAGCATGAGAATAGCATGCTATTCACCCACTATTCCTTTGCGGTGGAGCTTGAATAAATGAAGGTGTGGCAGAGGTGTGTCTACAGATACACAATATTCTGACCTTGACTTAATTCCACCACCTTTACGCCCAAGGAAACCATGAATAAGGTCTAGCAAACCTACCGGTTCCAAGTGGAAGAAGCATCTACTTTATTATTTTCTGATAGAAATAACACCATTCTCCATGCACTGTACAACTTGATAAGAGCTAAATGAGTAATCCGTTTGAGAATTGTAAATATAAATGACATTTGTTTTGGATCCATTTTACCTTTTATGATCGCTGGAGACATCTGTAATAAAGCCGTTTTGTGGGGAAAAAACTCATTCTGATTGGCTGGGCCTGGCTCCCCACTGGGTTGGCCAGGCTCCCAGGTGGGCGGGCCTGTGCCCTCCCATGCCCACCCATGGCTGCGCCCCTGCCCAGTCATGTGAAATCCATAGATTAGGGCCTAATGAATTCATTTCAATTGACTGATTTCCTTATATGAACTGTCACTCGTTATGGAGCGGAGAACAGACAAAGCTGTAACAGTGTGAACCTGACGCATGGCACAATACTTGGCCGTGTCATCACACAGTTCCATGGTTAATATGGCAACAGATGAGGGTATAGCCTACTATTGTACACTGTTCTCCCTATTATAATTATATGTACACTAATCTTCCAACATTACCATGGGTTGAAGAACTGAATGTGACAATTTTCAGAATGATTCAAACCACCGTTTTCTTTCTTTCGTGCGTAAAGGCTCTTCAAACCAGTTTTATTTTTATTTTTATGATTCCTAAATACTTTCCGAAACCTAAATAATCTACAAAATCAGTATTTTTAAATCTATTAATTGGTGCTGAAACGGAGACAAATATGCATACATTTAGACAGCTTTCTTTCATTGATCCCTAATATTCTGAACCCGTTCTCTCTATATATTCTAGTGAGTCTCGACAAATTTCTAACTAAAAGTTACAGCGTATTTAAAGGGATGTCTTAAGATAAATGTGCTGAAAACCCTATTGAATGAAAACTCCACGAGAAAAACGGTTAGCCAGCAAATGGGAGGATTTTCAGTGGTTGAATGAAATGCATTCAGAACACACAAGGAAGCCACACCTGCAGAGCACATTCGGCGACTGAATAAGGTCAGTGTGAATACTAAATAATGAGAAGTCTTAGGAAAAGGCAAAAATTCCTGAATCGGAATCGGCCACTTTCCATAGATTACGTAACCCATCTAGTGGTCAATTCTGGTACTGCTATACCTTTAATGATAAGGACTATTTTCTATCTATTACCTAAAGAGTTTTTTTTTTTTTTACTGTGCTATGTCAACTAATAACTGACACCAT
Organism: Coregonus lavaretus; assembly: GCF_964263955.1. Taxonomy (NCBI): domain Eukaryota; kingdom Metazoa; phylum Chordata; class Actinopteri; order Salmoniformes; family Salmonidae; genus Coregonus; species Coregonus lavaretus. The sequence goes on along the minus strand of NW_028159773.1, from coordinate 11,385 downwards.
TTAGAAGGAAAACAGTGGAGTTACTATTAGTACATTATAACACTTAGTAATACAGTGTACCTGACAAGTAAATGACATACCTAGATCACAGTATATAGATGTATTTAATCAGTAGAATGAACACATGGTACATATGGAACAGAATGGAAGCAAAAATAGAAAACTGCTGTCATTTAATATGTCTTGATAGCTGTAAAAACTTAACTGTTTAACATCACTGTTTACCTTTATATGCACAATATAATGTAACAAATATAGACCACAGTTAGTCTAGTTAGACCACAGTTAGTCTAGTTAGACCACATTTAGAGTCTAGTTAGACATTTACATTTACATTTACATCATTTAGCAGACGCTCTTATCCAGAGCGACTTACAAAAGTCCACAGTTAGAGTCTAGATAGACCACAGTTAGTCTAGTTAGACCACAGTTAAAGCCTAGTTAGACCACAGTTAGTCTAGTTAAACCACAGTTAGAGTCTAGTTAGACCACAGTTAGTCTTGTTAGACCACAGTTAGTTTAGTTAGACCACAGTTAAAGCCTAGTTAGACCACAGTTAAAGCCTAGATAGACCACAGTTAGAGCCTATTAGACCACAGTTATAGCCTAGTTAGACCACAGTTAAAGCCCAGATAGACCACAGTTAGAGCCTATTAGACCACAGTTAGAGCCTAGTTAGACCACAGTTAGTCTGTTTAGACCACAGTTAGAGCCTAGTTAGACCACAGTTAGTCTATATAGACCACAGTTAGAGCCTAGTTAGACCACAGTTAGTCTATATAGACCACAGTTAGAGCCTAGTTAGACCACAGTTAGAGCCCAGTTAGACCACAGTTAGTCTAGTTAGGCCACAGTTAGAGCCTATTGTAGCTCAGTTGGTAGAGCATGGCGTTTGCAACGCCAGGGTTGTGGGTTCGATAAAATAATGTATGTGCTAACTGTAAGTCGCTCTGGATATGAGCGTCTGCTAAATGACTAAAATGTAAAATGTAAATGTAGACCACAGTTCCACTCCCCTGGGCCTCATGAACGGTAGACAAACTCTACATAGCTCTGGTCTCCTTAAAGCAGGGTTCCCCAACTGGCTTGGCCCGCAAGCAATATTATTTGGCCCCCCAAAGCCCCCAAAATTAATTATGAATATTTATTTGATTTTAAAAAACTATTATAATAAAAAAATCTCGGATCCCTGGATAAGCACTCACAATAATGTTAGTATTTACTAAATACAGTCATATAGGCCACTAAGTGACTTACTCAATGGGAAAAGTTGCATTTCCCACGATCTACGATTTACACGATCTGGTGGATGTCGCTTAAGGTGGGTGTGATTTTGATGCGCAGGCAGTCCTCGATTGACTTATGTGAAAGCCAGTTGCTGTCGTGAGTCTATATTGCGTTCATAGAGGAAAATGAGGACGTGCAGGTGTAAGTCGATCCAAACATTGTTAGCACATAAAGTGCACATTTCTTTATTGTGCCGTATTCCTCTGAGCATGTAACCAAAAACACACAAAAGGATTCAGCACTCCTGAGCGCATTCCTGATTTGGCTCGATGTCTGGAATTCAATCAGCTCAGTTTGAATTGCGGCATAATCCTGCGAGGGTATCGTTTTCTTAGCAAGGGAGGAGAATTATCCACCTGGGCTGACTGTGAGAGGATCACGTACAAACGCAATGATATCCTTGGACATGCTGTAGTCTTCAAATCTGGTGGAGAAGTTGTGCCTCAGCTGCTTGATGAAATCTTCCATCACCTCTGTGACAATGCTGCAGCCTGGTCCCTCTGCCTGTCGTTTCTTCAGTGTCCAAATCGAACAACTCAAGCTTCCTAGTAAAGGCCTCAAGTTTTTCCACCATGTCCACGACATTTTTCCCTCTTCCTTGTAGCTGGAGATTTAACCCGTTTATGTGACAGAATATGTCAGTCAGAAAAGCCTTGTGTGTAGCTTGCAGTCAACGCTTCAACGTTTCTGCGTCTGTCCTCTGTCTGGGGCAGGAAGGCCACTTCGAAAGTTCCATGCTTGGATTCATAATGACGTCTGAGATTGAATTATTTGCAAACAGCGACATTTTCATTGCAAATAAGACACACTGGCTTGGCATTGGGAAAAGATGGTAAGATTAACGCATATCGCTCTGTACATTCTTCCTTGAAACTTCGATTTTCATTATCCACCTTTCTTTTGATACTTTTTGAGAGCGACATCTTCTCTTGCTATCAAGCTAATTGTTCTGAACAAATGTTGACGTTAAAAAAGGTAGTGTAGCCAACAGTTGGCTACGTAGACCTGTTTCTCCCCACCAATCAACTTACAGAGAAATATATATTTGAATAGAGACATGGTGATTTTATGAGCCTAATCAGATCGAAATTATTATGTTATTGTCACTGAATGTATTATGTACTAATCGGATGTGTTAAAAATACTGTTCAATTTGAAGTGTGGGCCAATTCATTGTGCTAATATAATATACTAATTATGTTCTGGGCTGCCGACTATTAGCTCAGAAAGAATAAGGCCCGAGGACAAAACTAGTTGACGAATCCTGCTTTAAATACATCAAATACATATTTGAATTTAGTTACAAATAGAAACAACAACAGCTCAACTCTCACATGGAGTGACATCACATCCAGTGCAACTCCATAAGATAGTTCAGTGGTTCCAAAACCTGGGGTCGGGACCCCATGTGGGATCCCCTAAAATTGAAATGGGTCCCCTGAGAATCTGTGGGTATAGAATGCAACCTTTTAGTGTCAACTAAGGTCATTTTGCACTATAAGATGTTTTCACGCCATTATTATGTGTTGGGACAACCTGCAGTACCTAACATTGAGTGAATATGAACACAAAGCATTAACTACTGTAGGGAATATAATTTTCTAGTGTCAATTTGAGGTTGTGTGAATAAAGACAGTGAACCCCTGAGATGGAGGCTTACAGTAGCTATTATAATTACTGTACTTTCTCACAGACCCAGTGTTTAACACATGGTCCATCCTTCCAACTCTTTAATGGGTCTTATGCCGTCTGTGAGATCTCAACATAAGCCCACTTGTCATGCATGTTATTTGGTTGTTCTGTCATCCAATATATACCTGTAAACAATATGGAGAATCAGAGTTTAAAGAGGTAATCTGGTATTCATACAATAACAAAGTGCGGTCATCCCCACCACTATTTTTGGTAAACATTTAAAAAGCAGGATTTATGCTCCTGACAAACAACTTCTTACTTTCTCTTTTGTTCTCGTCCACTAACACCATTTATCCTAGTCCACTAAATGCCCTATACAAGGCACTACTTATATACACTGAGTGTACAAAACATTAAGAACACCAGCTCTTTCCATGACATAGACTGACATGGTGAAACCAGGTTAAAGCTATGATCCCTTATTGATGTCACTTGTTAAATCGAATCAAATTTAATTTGTCACATGCGCCGAATACAACAGGTGTAGACCTTACTGTGAAATGCTTACTTACAAGCCCTTAACCAACAATGCAGTTCAATAAATAGATTTACTAAATAAAATAAAATAAAATATAATACAATAAATTAACAATAACGAGGCTATATACAGGGGGTACCAGTACCAAGTCAATGTGCAGGGGTACAGGTTAGTTGAGGTAATTTGTACATGTAGGTAGGGGTAAAGTGACTGCGTATATAATAAATAGTGAGTAGCAGCGGTGTAAAAACAAATCCACTTCAATCAGTGTAGTTGAAGGGGAGGAGACAGGTTAAAGAAGGATTTTTAAGCCTTGAGACAATTGAGACATGGATTGTGCCTTTGAATGAGGTATGGTAGTAGGTGCCAGGCGCACCGGTTTGAATGTGTCAAGAACTGCAACGCTGCTGGGTTTTTCACGCTCAACAGTTTCCCGTATGTATCAAGAATGTTACACCACCCAAAGGACATCCAGCCAACTTCACACAACTGTGGGAAGCATTGGAGTCTGTACTTTGTCAATGTTTTTCTAAGGTTTTGATCAGTGTCCATGGTGTACTGTCGATTTAGGACCAGATAGCACTGCATTTTGTTTTGTGCTTGTATTTCCCAATAGGTAATGTAGTTTTGTTTTGACTGTGTTGTAATTTGGTTTATTCTGATTGATTGGATGTTCTGGTCCTGAGGCTTCTGTGTGTTAGTAGAACATGTTTGTGAACTCAGCCCCAGGACCAGCTGGATGAGGGGACTATTTTCTTTGCTCAGCTCTTGGCATTGCAGGGCTTGGTAATGATATGACAGGGAGTCACTGTATTTTAGATGTTTCCAAAACTTAATTACTATTTTTTGAGTTTTTATTATTAGTGGGTATTGGCCTAATTCTGCCCTGCATGCATTGTTTGTAGTTTTCCTCTGGACATGTAGGAGAATCTTACAGAAATCTGAATGCAGGGTTTCAATGGGGTGTTTGTCCCATTAGGTGAAATCTTGTTTTGTTCTGCAAGATGAGGATGACCAATCACTTCATGAAGTGCAACTACACCCCACTATAAATCTATGTAAAGCGTCAGCTGCATCTCCACTTGTAGACATACGAGTCTAGATACCCAACACAACAGGCAAAGGTAAGGACGTCTATAAAGTTACTATTACAAGACAAAAGCCTGAACCACATTCTTGTTGTATGTTCTGATATTACACATGGGTGTTTCCAAATTGACAAAGTTTAATATCTGTGAATCTTTTGGAAAGACTGCATATGCAATTTATTTTATACAAAGCCTTCTATAATATGTTTATTGTAATGAGAGTAACTAATGAATACATGTCATTGTTAAATATAGGCGTTATGATAAAGGCATTGTGATAAATACATTATGATAAAGGCATTGTGATAAAGACATTATGATGTTGATATTATGATAAAGGCATTATGATGTTGATATTATGATAAAGGCATTATGATAAAAGACATTATGATAAAGACATTATGATGTTGACATTATGATAATGACATTATGTGGTTGACATTATGCACATTCCTAAAACGGGACTAATATGGATTTAAATATCTAATGCATATTCTGCATTTCTAATGATGGCAATAATTAAATCATTTGAAGCCTGAAGTATAAAAGCTCTCTAACCCGTTCAAAGCTAGAATCCTTAATTGATACAAAAACATTAACCTGCATAGCTGATATTTTGGTGGTGTCTGAAGTGTGTAACTGCGTTGAAGCTGTCAAATCCAGGAGAAGCTGCTCTTGTGTTCATTGTCACGAAGCCATTCCCATCCCACTCGCGTTAGAAGTTCAGAACGAGAAAGTGTAGGCTATATAGAAATTATGACGACCAAATTTAAAATCATTCAACTAAATAATGAGGATTTTTATCAGCCTAATCTAGGTGTAGATTACATTTTACATTGCTGTGATCGAACTCAGAGAGAGAACAACAAAGTGCTGTGATCAGAAAACGGGAGGCGTAGATATCTTTCCATGTTTAGGTGGCTTAGTTTTTGTCTGATTTGTAATGAAAAGCAAAAACGAATTACATTTGAGCGTCTGCATAGGGGGGTAGAAGGATTACTTTATCCTATCCCAGGTATTCCTTAAAGAGGTGGGGTTTCAAATGTCTCCGGAAGGTGGTGAGTGACTCCGCTGTCCTGGCGTCGTGAGGGAGCTTGTTCCACCATTGGGGTGCCAGAGCAGCGAACAGTTTTGACTGGGCTGAGCGGGAGCTATGCTTCCGCAGAGGAAGGGGAGCCAGCAGGCCAGAGGTGGATGAACGCAATGCCCTCGTTTGGGTGTAGGGACTGATCAGAGCCTGAAGGTACGGAGGTGCCGTTCCCCTCACTGCTCCATAGGCAAGCACCATGGTCTTGTAACGGATGCGAGCTTCAACTGGAAGCCAGTGGAGTGTGCGGAGGAGGGGGGTGACGTGAGAGAACTTGGGAAGGTTGAACATCAGACGGGCTGCGGCATTCTGGATGAGTTGTAGGGGTTTAATGGCACAGGCAGGGAGGCCAGCCAACAGCGAGTTGCAGTAATCCAGACGGGAGATGACAAGTGCCTGGATTAGGACCTGTGCCGCTTCCTGTGTAAGGCAGGGTCGTACTCTCCGAATGTTGTAGAGCATGAACCTGCAGGATCGGGTCACCGCCTTGATGTTAGCGGAGAACGACAGGGTGTTGTCCAGGGTCACGCCAAGGCTCTTCGCACTCTGGGAGGAGGACACAACGGAGTTGTCAACCGTGATGGCGAGATCATGGAACGGGCAGTCCTTCCCCGGGAGGAAGAGCAGCTCCGTCTTGCCAGGGTTCAGCTTGAGGTGGTGATCCGTCATCCATACTGATATGTCAGCCAGACATGCAGAGATGCGATTCGCCACCTGGTTATCAGAAGGGGGAAAGGAGAAGATTAGTTGTGTATCGTCAGCGTAGCAATGATAGGAGAGGCCATGTGAGGATATGACAGAGCCAAGTGACTTGGTGTATAGGGAGAATAGGGAGAATAGGAGGGAGAGGGCCTAGAACTGAGCCCTTATGTCACTTTTAGACCACAGCCTTGTCGTTTCTAAAAATACACTCTTATGGACAAACAGACACGTGTTTCACCAGCAGGTGACTCTACACTACAATAAATGGTGATGGGGTCGGGGACTCAGAGAATCAGCTTGTTCCAGAGTGGTTATGATCTGTTCATCTCTGCTGTACTGTGTAGGTTGTGTAGTTCACGGGTTTCACCAGCAGGCGGCGCGATTTTGCATCATTGTGCATGGGAACAAGCATCAACAATAAATCACAGTTCAAACTTGTAGAGTCTGTTATAGTTGTTTTTACCTGTCTGTAGACTGCCGTGCATTTTCCAGGAACCACCAACATATGACCCTCATCTGCAATTGGCCTAAAAGGTATTCACAAGTTGATCATGACATGAAGCAATATAGGCCTATTTCAGCACAGGATGGACAGAGGAACATCAGTCCGTCCAGAGGATCAACTTGATTTTAGGCATAAACTAAATTTGGAAATGTGATCAGTGTGTTGTCAGAATCTCTATCCTGAATATTGTCATCTTAATTCAATCCTTGATCCCAGATATGATACAATACATTCAATCCTTTGTCCCAGATTGGTATCAGGATTACACACACACACACACACACACACACACACACACACACACACACACACACACACACACACACACACACACACACACACACACACACACACACACACACACACACACTGTTGCCTGCGTCCATCCTGTAACTGAACACTACATATGTGTGTGTGTGTGTGTGTGTGGTGTGTGGTGTGTGTGTGTCTACGTCTGTGTGTGTGTGTCATGTCAGTGTGTGTGTGTGTGTGTACTGCTGTCACGAAACAACAAGGGCTCCGTATGATGTGCAACAGCCCCATCCTCCTCAACTGTTATTTTAGACTGGTTTCAGATCAGATCATGGTGTATTCTTTGTGATAGAGCTCGGAGGGGTTTTGTCTTGTATTCAGTTGAACACGTGAGTCTGTTGTAGACATTGGGGAATGAAGGCTCTGCCTAGTAACCTGCCTGTAGACACAGTGTTCTTACTGAATGGCACCCTATTCAGACCCCTATGGGCCCATGGTCAAAAGTAGTGCACTACATAGGGAATGGAGTGACATTTGTGACTCAAACACTGTCCTAGCATCTGTTGTCTCTTACTCTTTCCCTATCTATTGCCATAATCAGACTGTGATTAAACCTGGCTCCACATCAGACTGTAATTAAACCTGGCTCCAGATCAGACTGTAATTAAACCTGGCTCCAGATCAGTCTTAATTAAACCTGGCTCCATATCAGCCTTAACTAAACCTGGCTCCAGATCAGTCTTAACTAAACCTAGCTCCAGATCAGTCTTAACTAAACCTGTTCACAGGGAAAAACTAAACTATGGTCTGTTCACAGGGAAATACTAAACTATGGTCTGTTCACAGGGAAAAACTAGACCCCTGTCCCACCAACCCACCCGGGATCTCCCCATCCGCTTGTCACCCCTCTCCTCCCTCCCACCTTCTTAACCCTCTTTATCCCTCTATAAAGAGCTGGGCTGGAGGGGGTGAGGGGAGGGGATGAGGGGAGCGGGTGAGGGGGTGAGGGGAGGGGATGAGGGGAGCGGGTGAAGGGGGGAGGGGAGGGGAAGGGTTGGAGGGGACCTCCCCCCATGCAGACAGATGGAGACCTGAGGCACAGCGCCGGGAGTCCCACTTTGATGCCCCCCTCCTCCCTCCTGGTCTCGCCCTCCTCCCACTCTGTTCCCCCTCACCCCTCCCTCTGTGCTCAGCCAGCAAAAAGAGAGGAGCAGGAACAATCAGATGAAGTTAGTTAAAATAAAAAATAAAGTTAGGCCTTGAGCAGCGCTACAGGGAGAGGAAGCCATGCTCTGTTACTCACAGGGAGAGGAAGCCATGCTCTGTTACTCACAGGGAGAGGAAGCCATGCTCTGTTACTCACAGGGAGAGGAAGCCATGCTCTGTTACTCACAGGGAGAGGAAGCCATGCTCTGTTACTCAAAGGGTGAGGAAGCCATGCTCTGTTACTCACAGGGAGAGGAAGCCATGCTCTGTTACTCACAGGGAGAGGAAGCCATGCTCTGTTACTCACAGGGAGAGGAAGCCATGCTCTGTTACTCACAGGGAGAGGAAGCCATGCTCTGTTACTCACAGGGAGAGGAAGCCATGCTCTGTTACTCACAGGGAGAGGAAGCCATGCTCTGTTACTCACAGGGAGAGGAAGCCATGCTATGTTACTCACAGGGAGAGGAAGCCATGCTCTGTTACTCACAGGGTGAGGAAGCCATGCTCTGTTACTCACAGGGAGAGGAAGCCATGCTCTGTTACTCACAGGGAGAGGAAGCCATGCTCTGTTACTCACAGGGAGAGGAAGCCATGCTCTGTTACTCACAGGGAGAGGAAGCCATGCTCTGTTACTCACAGGGAGAGGCAGCCATGCTCTGTTACTCACAGGGAGAGGAAGCCATGCTCTGTTACTCACAGGGAGAGGAAGCCATGCTCTGTTACTCACAGGGAGAGGAAGCCATGCTCTGTTACTCAAAGGGTGAGGAAGCCATGCTCTGTTACTCACAGGGAGAGGAAGCCATGCTCTGTTACTCACAGGGAAATACTACACTATTCTCTGTTCACAAGGAAATACTACACAATGGTCTGTTCACAGGGAAATACTACACAATGGTCTGTTCACAGGGAAAAACTAAACTATGGTCTGTTCACAGGGAAAGTAATAACATCCATATGCAATGTTATTACTCATAGGAAGAAGACGACCCAGTCCAGATTTGGCCCAATAATACAGTGAAAAAAATAGTGTACATTACTGTTACTCAGAGGGAAAGACAGACTATAGTCCATAACGACTGTATACATTACTGTTACTCAGAGGGAAAGACAAACTATAGTCCATAATGACTGTATACATTACTGTTACTCAGAGGGAAAGACAGACTATAGTCCATAACGACTGTATACATTACTGTTACTCAGAGGGAAAGACAGACTATAGTCCATAACGACTGTATACATTACTGTTACTCAGAGGGAAAGACAGACTATAGTCCATAACGACTGTATACATTACTGTTACTCAGAGGGAAAGACAGACTATAGTCCATAACGACTGTATACATTACTGTTACTCAGAGGGAAATACAGACTATAGTCCATAACGACTGTATACATTACTGTTACTCAGAGGGAAAGACAGACTATAGTCCATAACGACTGTATACATTACTGTTACTCAGAGGGAAAGACAGACTATAGTCCATAACGACTGTATACATTACTGTTACTCAGAGGGAAAGACAGACAATAGTCCATAACGACTGTATACATTACTGTTACTCAGAGGGAAAGACAGACTATAGTCCATAACGACTGTATACATTACTGTTACTCAGAGGGAAAGACAGACTATAGTCCATAACGACTGTATACATTACTGTTACTCAGAGGGAAAGACAGACTATAGTCCATAACGACTGTATACATTACTGTTACTCAGAGGGAAAGACAGACTATAGTCCATAACGACTGTATACATTACTGTTACTCAGAGGGAAAGACAGACTATAGTCCATAACGACTGTATACATTACTGTTACTCAGAGGGAAAGACAGACTATAGTCCATAACGACTGTATACATTACTGTTACTCAGAGGGAAAGACAGACTATAGTCCATAACGACTGTATACATTACTGTTACTCAGAGGGAAAGACAGACTATAGTCCATAACGACTGTATACATTACTGTTACTCAGAGGAAAAGACAGACTATAGTCCATAACGACTGTATACATTACTGTTACTCAGAGGGAAAGACAGACTATAGTCCATAACGACTGTATACATTACTGTTACTCAGAGGGAAAGACAGACTATAGTCCATAACGACTGTATACATTACTGTTACTCAGAGGGAAAGACAGACTATAGTCCATAACGACTGTATACATTACTGTTACTCAGAGGGAAAGACAGACTATAGTCCATAACGACTGTATACATTACTGTTACTCAGAGGGAAAGACAGACTATAGTCCATAACGACTGTATACATTACTGTTACGCAGAGGGAAAGACAGACTATAGTCCATAACGACTGTATACATTACTGTTACTCAGAGGGAAAGACAGACTATAGTCCATAACGACTGTATACATTACTGTTACTCAGAGGGAAAGACAGACTATAGTCCATAACGACTGTATACATTACTGTTACTCAGAGGGAAAGACAGACTATAGTCCATAACGACTGTATACATTACTGTTACTCAGAGGGAAAGACAGACTGTAGTCCATAACGACTGTATACATTACTGTTACTCAGAGGGAAAGACAGACTGTGGTCCATAACGACTGTATACATTACTGTTACTCAGAGGGAAAGACAGACTGTAGTCCATAACGACTGTATACATTACTGTTACTCAGAGGGAAAGACAGACTATAGTCCATAACGACTGTATACATTACTGTTACTCAGAGGGAAAGACAGACTATAGTCCATAACGACTGTATACATTACTGTTACTCAGAGGGAAAGACAGACTATAGTCCATAACGACTGTATACATTACTGTTACTCAGAGGGAAAGACAGACTATAGTCCATAACGACTGTATACATTACTGTTACTCAGAGGGAAAGACAGACTGTAGTCCATAACGACTGTATACATTACTGTTACTCAGAGGGAAAGACAGACTATAGTCCATAACGACTGTATACATTACTGTTACTCAGAGGGAAAGACAGACTGTAGTCCATATTATACACAGTGACAGTGGGCTAAAGTAAAAGGAAAGTGAGGCTATATGTAAAATTATTACAAAAAGCCAGTCTGTATTTGAAAAAGGG
>NW_028159774.1:0-26784 GCF_964263955.1 Coregonus lavaretus | reverse complement strand
TTCATAGCAAAGGGGGTGAATACATATGCACGCACCACTTTTCCATTATTTATTTTTAATACTTTTTTTGAAACAAGTTATTTTTTGTATTTCATTTCACCAATTTGGACTATTTTGTGTATGTCCATTACATGAAATCCAAATAAAAATCAATTTAAATTACAGGTTGTAATGCAACAAAATAGGAAAAAACGCCAAGGGGGATGAATACTTTTACAAGGCGATTCGATTTATTGCGATTCGATACTGCGGTTTCATTGCGATTCGATGTTCCAAACATACTGCTCACTCCATGTCTGCTGCAGAGGGACTAGAGAGAGCCATGAGAAAACAGGTTTTGATCAGTCATGGGACATAAAAGTGCTGCAAACATGTTTGCTCACTATTTAAAACAGAAGATGGAGGCCAAGCTATAGGAGGAGTAATCCCGAAGACTAGCGCTACCTAGTAGCTAACGTTAGCTACCTAGCAACAACCAAAAATTGTATTGCGATACTCTAATGTATCCATTTTTCTCCCATTCCTAGAAGTCAGACAGTGTTCTCCCCAGATTCTGCTAGGCGGGGCACCTGAAACACAAACCACAGCTGCCAACATGAAAACACTGAATTGGCACTTAAGTTTAGGTTCTGAGGTTTGTTGGTAGACTGTGCCTAAGTAATGATGAAGTCATTACACACACAGGAAGTGATCACCTGATCTGCTGACACTAAGAGGACAGGAGGTGTGTCCTACTTCACATCAGTGGAATTCTGAGTATTTCCATTGATGCAATCTCCAGTCACTGTTTCGAAATGACCTTTGACCTCTAGACAGCAGCTAACAAACACCAACGAGGCTCTTTCATCACCACCACCAACAAACGAGGCTCTTTCATCACCACCAACCAACGAGGCTCTTTCACCACCACCACCACCAACCAACGAGGCTCTTTCATCACCACCACCAACCAACGAGGCTCTTTCATCACCACCACCACCACCAACCAACGAGGCTCTTTCATCACCACCACCAACCAACGAGGCTCTTTCATCACCACCACCAACCAACGAGGCTCTTTCATCACCACCACCACCAACCAACGAGGCTCTTTCATCACCACCACCACCAACCAACGAGGCTCTTTCATCACCACCACCAACCAACGAGGCTCTTTCATCACCACCACCACCAACCAACAAGGCTCTTTCATCACCACCACCACCAACCAACAAGGCTCTTTCATCACCACCACCACCAACCAACGAGGCTCTTTCATCACCACCACCAACCAACGAGGCTCTTTCATCACCACCACATCCATACCACAACAAGCCCTGACCCACCAGAAACACTAGGCTCCGTGGGAAATAAAAGGAACGTTGGCTCTGTGAGGTACACAGAGGGTTTCTCCTGGCTGGCACACAGCACAGTTATTCAATGTTGTGTAGAATGTCAACTGACATAATTCCATTGCTACATGACATAGAATGATGTACCAGTATGTTATAAAGAAACAATCCCTTTCCATCCCAATGTTCCATAAAAGTCAGTGTCCCATATCCTTTCCTCCAGAGCCGAACAGGCACAGCTTCACACACACACACACCCAGCGCAGTAGTCATCAAGAGGCTGTGGGAGGGTAAACATTAGCAGGACACAAACACATACATGGCTCAGGCAAGGCCGCAGTCTCTGTGGATCAGAGCAGAGGCTTGAGTCCCAAATGGCACCCTACTCCATATATCAGGGTTTCCCAACCCTCTCCTTGACCCCCCCCCAGACATTTTTGTTTTAACCCTAAAATTGGCACACCGGATTAAATTAGTCAACTAATCATCAAGACTTCGGCACATAGGGCTCTGCTCAAAAGCAGTGCACTATGTAGGGAATAAAGTGCTGTTTGGGACGCAGCGCCAGGATCAGCTCAGGGCTTACAGGGCATCAACAGCATACCTCAACACAACGTCAGACTGAGTCCCAAATGGCACCCCTATTCCCTTTAGAGTGCACTACTGGCTCTGGGTCCAAAGGGCACTACATAGGAATAGGGTGCCATTCGGGACACGAGAGAGAGATGGGGTTTCCCTCAGCCTTTTCAAATCACATGCAGGTTGTTCTCAGAAAGGACTAACCAGTTATTCAGAAAGGACTAACCAGTTATTCAGAAAAGACTAACCAGATATTCAGAAAAGACTAACCAGTTATTCAGAAAAGACTAACCAGTTATTCAGAAAAGACTAACCAGTTATTCAGAAAAGACTAACCAGTTATTCAGAAAAGACTAACCAGTTATTCAGAAAAGACTAACCAGTTATTCAGAAAAGACTAACCAGATATTCAGAAAAGACTAACCAGATATACTCCTGGAAATCAACCTGTTCTATGGGTGTTCACGGCACATATTCACAAAGCATCTCCGAGTAGGAGACAGTGATGGTCTAGGATCAGTTCTGCCTATCAGATCAATGAATAACACAGGGGGTGGTCTAGGATCAGTTCTGCCTATCAGATCAATGAATAACACAGGGGGTGGTCTAGGATCAGTTCTGCCTATCAGATCAATGAATAACACAGGGGGTGGTCTAGGATCAGTTCTGCCTATCAGATCAATGAATAACACAGGGGGTGGTCTAGGATCAGTTCTGCCTATCAGATCAATGAATAACACAGGGGGTGGTCTAGGATCAGTTCTGCCTATCAGATCAATGAATAACACAGGGGGTGGTCTAGGATCAGTTCTGCCTATCAGATCAATGAATAACACAGGGGGTGGTCTAGGATCAGTTCTGCCTATCAGATCAATGAATAACACAGGGGGTACCTGATCCTAGATCAGCACTGCGACAGGTTTATTTTACTTCTCTGTTTAACTGAAAGTTGACTGATGCCGCAGAGTTTGATCAGAGCCTTGATCTAACTCCACCCTTCCATCCATCTATGACATCACAAGAGGAAGTGCAACACTTGAGGCCCCTGCAAGCTCCTCACGAGTCTGATGGAAAAATCTGACACTGTCATTAACGCTATGCAACGCGAGTGTCCCAAATGGCACCCCATTCCCTATATAGTGCACTACTTTAGACCAGAGCCCTATGGGCCCAGGTCAAAAGTAGTGCACTATATAGGGAATAGGGTGCCATTTTTATGCCTCGGCTTAGGCTATTCTATCCAGACATGCACTAGGCTGTTCTTACAGACAGACAGAGAGACATTATCACTTCTTAGGGATAAAATACAGTCCAGAAAAACAGGCCTGGCCTGTAGAATGTAAATAAGGCCAGCTAGATTTAGGAGACAGACACAGACCATTTATTTAGCTAAAACAAACACACACCCCCCCCCCTCCCAAGGTCAGAACTGAAGACTCATCGGAGGGAGATTTAGCAGAAGGGAGATTTAGCAGATGGGAGAAAGGATTACATAAATGAAATCATAATATGATGAGCCAAGGCCCTTTGTTTCCAAATAGAAGACAGAGAGATGAGATAATGTCCAAAAACAGCCCTTTCACCACCAGCTCTGTAGGCTATATCTATATTTCCTGTCTGAGGGATGCTGAAGATGACCATAACAGCGTCATCAGGGGCTTCGTCCCAAATAGCACCATATTCCCTTTACGGTGCACTACTTTATACCAGGGCCCATATGGCTCTGGTATAAAGCAGTGTATAGGGAGCCATTTGGGAAGAACCTCAGGACTCAATCATTCATCTCTCATAGAAGACAATACACAGCGTTCCTCAGGGGGTCCTACCTGGGCTTAGCCAATCTCTCTCTCCCTGTCTCTCCGTCCCCCTCACTCCCTCTGTCACCCTCTTTCTCCCCATGTCTCTCTGTCCCTCCGCCTCTCTGTGCCTTCATGCATTTCACAGTTAGCATATGATATCATCATGTGAGGCTGGGAACCCCCTTCACCCACCCACACAGAGTTACTGGGGACATCCTCTTCCTGTCTGATGATAATGGTAATGTACCGATCTAAAATAACACAGTGATTCAACACTGCCGTTTAATATGAGTTCTAAGAAAAGCTATGGAGTGTGTCAACGTGTGTACCTGTCAAGAACACATTAATGGGAGTGTTCAGTCTATGTATGACAGATCTAAGATAAATAGCTTGACGATGATAAACAGCTCACAAAGGAAAAGTTAACAACCCAATTACTATAATTGTATAGTTGACAATTATTTTATTTCTCAGGACTGCTACACTAACATACCAGTGTGTACTAGAAAATCTAAAGCCAAGGTAATGAACAAAATAGCCAACTAGGGGGAAGCACCCAGAGCGGTTTCACCTCCATAAAAATACATTGTTTGTTTGCATAACAGGAGTTATCCGACTGTAGTATTGCTGTACATCTCTGGTAGTATCGTAGACTAGTGTGGGCTGGGCTCTCACCACTACCAGGCCTGATTTGACCTTGCAAGTTGGAGGCAAAAACACCCCTCTCATGTTCTCTCTCTCTCTCTCTCTTCAGATTTTATACAGCTAGTAAAAACATGACTGAAGTCCACCGGTGTTGAACTTTCAACTGAATACTCAACATTCGGGGGTCTGACAAGTAAAGATGACTTACAGTAAAAGTAGATATAGCTAGCTAGCTAAGTAAGAAGTGAAGTAGCCAATTGGTGTAGCTAGCAAGTTTGACAGACTGGCTGGGTGAATATAAACAAGTGGAATATGAGTGATCGCCTCACATCTTATTGCCGCCTCAAAACAACATGGTTTCCATTAGGGGGGGGGGGGGTGCTTTAACGAAAATCCTGTTATTGAAGGCATATCTATAATCCGTAACTCCTTGTCCGTCGGTCCTGATTGTATAATGTGTGGACATCTGTATGGAAATCGTCTGAACCTAACACCTATAACTCCAAACCGGCACCTATGTCTCGGCTGTGATCGACAGTGGTAGGCTACGCAGAACCGCGTCTTGCATGCTGTCTATCGCAGCAGAGTTACGACGCTTACAGACGGGTTGTGGCCTCCTATAGCTCCTCCCACAACCCACCTCTGGTTTCCATAGCTAGAGATATTCAAACATTATATATTGAACAAAAATATTAAACGCAACATGTAAAGTGTTGGTCCCATGTTTTATGAGCTGAAATAAAAGATCACAGAAATGTTCCATACGCACAAAAAGCTTATTTCTCTCAAATGTTGTGCAGAAATGTGTTTACATCCCTGTTAGTGAGCATTTCTTATTTGCCAAGATAATCCATCCAACTGACAGGTGTGGCATATCAATAAGCTTATTAAACAGCATGATCCTTACACAGCTGCACCTTGTGCTGGGGACAATAAAATGCCACTCTAAAATGTGCAGTTGTGTCACACAACACTCCCGAGTGGCACAGTGGTCTAAGGCACTGCATCTCAGTGCTTGAGGCATCATTACAGACCCCCTGGTTCGATTCCAGGCTGAATCACAACCGGCCGTGATTGGGAGTCCCATAGGGCGGCGCACAATTGGCCCAGCGTTGTCTGGGTTTGGCTGGTGTAGGCCGTCATTGTAAATAAGAATTTGTTCTTAACTGACTTGCCTAGTTAAATAAAGGTTAAAAAAATAAAACAATAAACACAATTCCACAGATGTCTCAAGTTGAGGGAGCGCACTATTGGCATGCTGACTGCAGGAATGTCTACCAGAGCTGTTGCCAGAGAATGTAATGTTAATTTCTCTAACATAAGCCGCCTCCAATGGCATTTTTTAGAATTTGGCAGTATGTCCAACAAGCCTCACAACCGCAGACCACATGTATGGCGTTGTGTGGGTGAGCGGTTTGCTGATGTGAACGTTTTGAACAGAATGCCCCATGGTGGCGGTGGGGTTATGGTATGGGCAGGCATAAGCTACAGACAACGAACACAATTGCATTTTACAGATGGCAATTTTAATGCACAGAGATACCGTGACAAGGTCCTGAGGCCCTTTGTGATGCCCATTCTTTCAAAAGGTATCTGTGACCAACAGATGAATATCTGTATTCCCAGTCGTGAAATCCATAGATTAGGGCCTAATGAATTTATTTCAATTGACTGATTTCCTTATATGAACTGTAACTCAGGTTTCCATAACATGACAAGTCAGATATGCCATACATGATGTTTTCTAAAATATGTGCAATGATGGTTAGGATAAACTTAATCTAGTTACGTTATATCCGCTGTGATGAAAACAATTCTAAGCGTTCTGATTTCCAAACTAGTTACCAAGTTATTTCACTATGACTGTTCAAGATTCATGTTTTTAAAACACTCAACCAAGTTTATAAATAAGTTAGCTACAGCAACAAAGCTAGATAGCTAGCGCATTGGCTAGCCAAAGCTAGCTGGTAAATTGCCTGATAAAAATAGCTGATAAACTGTCATACTATTTTCCACGCCTGAATAATATTGATATGGGACAAACAATGCGCGTGATATCAAAAGATCAACTCAGACAACTGAATCATGTTCAAATGGAAACCCTGCTCTGTCTGTGTGGCCTCATCTCTTCAAATCCCACTGTGCACAAACAGTTTCAAATAACATGGGCGTTTCTTCTAGCTTTGTGTGTGTTAGCTAGCTAACTAGGCTAGCGAATAAACAGAAGTGAGTCTGCCCGTCCACTCGACATAGCTAGCTAGCAAGCACAAGTTACGGCTACTGTTAGCATGCTAGCTGGCTGCTTCCCACAGACATGAACTCTTGAACAGAGAGCAAATAAGTCAACAAAGGCGCCTAAAAACTCGCCAGTGACGTTATATAACGTACAATGGACAACCTAAAGTACCTTACCTTTAATTACATTACTAAAAATCGTGGCCCTGAACTCTTCTTTGGCCCTTTGATCGAAGTCCTGCCCATGGATGATGCGCATCTGCTTCAGGAAAGTGGACTTGCCGCTTTCTCCCGCTCCGAGTAGCAGAATCTTCACTAGCCGCTTCACGTACGTCTTATCCCGCGAAATACTTTTGTCTATTTCTTTAGATTTCCTTAATTGTTCTGCCTCGTTACTCGTGAGGAGACAGTTTGGAAAACATACCGATAAAACGGACCGGGACGGCAGGAAATCCGCCATCTTTGAAACAACTTCATCGATACAGTAGAGAGAGTTGGTTTGAGGCTAGCGACTAGAGTCTACTCTCGGGTGGGGCGCGAATACGGATAACGTGTGTGTGAGCGCGCACAGGGCTAACACAATGAGGGGATTCGTTTATCTGGCCGGGTTACCGCGGTGAGTGGAGTTTGAAACGGGTGAAAAGTGATTGCATTCATTTACATTTTAGTCATTTAGCAGACGTTCTTATCCAGAGCGACTTACAGTTAGTGAGTGCATACATTTTATTTTTTTTCATACTGGCCCCCCGTGGGAATCGAACTCACAACCCATGCTCTACCAACTGAGCTACACGGCCCATTCGTTTTGGAACCGGGCTGCCTCCCGGGCCTGAGCCATGTACGCCACTCTGGCCCACGGCGAAGTCGGCTGTGTTTTTACATGGAAAAGTGATTGCTTTTGATAAAAACGCTTTATCTGCCTTCCCAATGAAACTGTTTTTATTTTATGGAAAAGAGATGTTATATGTTTCTGGACGATGTACCTAGCTGCCTTGTTGACAACATGACCGAGCGGCGCAGATTGCTGTTTGATTTGAGAAGGGGGTGCTCCTCCCAGTTTTGCCCGATGATGTGACGGGCCATTGGCCGGTTCAACCCGGGCCAGTGTAATATAATTCCCTCAATGTGACTAAACGTTTGGGCGGATCACAAAAGGTCTAGATTGCCCATATCCTTTGATTTTGTTTCACTTTGAATCCCCACTCATTACAATTGATAGAGTTACTGAGATGAATTGTGTGGGCCAGCCTACAAGTTATTTATGGCTAGGGCTATTTCAATATAGGAATTAGTTCAAAAGGTAATTGCATATGAATAGTAATTGATAACACAATTGAAAAATCGTACCTTTCCTACACTAATAAACCATGGAATATTATGCTTAAGCCTACACAAAGTGTGCCTCACTTAGAAAGCTGAGTTGCTATCTTGGAGATACAGCAACAAAGAAACAGTCGGTGGTTGTATTTGATTAACGTTTTATTAAAAAGTAAGGATTTCAACAAACAAAGAAAGGCACGCAACAACAGAGGACAAACATAGATACACGGAATCGGAGATTCACTCCGAACGCTCTCGTCTGCACTCAACTCCGCGGATGTGGTATCGTGGAGGTGAGATATACATCGGCTACAACAAGACAAGACAATCAGAAGGGTGCACTGCATGCAGATCGTCGTAAATTCATATCATGCATTCATCAGCAGTACCAGCTGGGTACGGTAGAGGGCAGTGTATACCCTGGGAGTCAAGAAGGTCCAGCACCTTCACCTGTGGTTTCTTTTTTGGCACCATCTCTGGTTGAGGTAGCCCAGTCCTATGTTACCTGTGACATTCATAGGCCTAAATGAGAGATCAAATTAAAGTATATCTGTGAGACATTATTATTATTTTGTCATCCAGTGAAGTGATCGCAAAAAAAACTAGATTGTTTTTATCCTTTCTCTTTCACCACATTCTTGGTCTACAAATATTTTACATGGATTTTCTGTATATTTCTATATTTCAATAGCCTAAAACCCAAATACTGTTAAGTTTCAATTCAAGGTTTTATTGCCATATTGCCCCCAAATTGATAGTTGCTTGATGGTGTGACGTCTGGTGGTGCCACTGTCACAAGTAACGTGTTGTTAAACCAGAGTTTAGCCTAGCTGTCGTTGGTTGATAAATCCGTCTTCGCGCTTTCTGACCCCTCTCACGCAATCTCTGACGCGCGGTCAACGGAACAGGCTACGGTCCCAGCCCCGGTATACCATTATACCTGTGTGATCATTTTTTTCATAAACATTTCATACCTGGATTTTCTTCTTTAGGATCGCATATCGACCGACTGCAAACATGACAATTAGGACGCTGAGAGATCATGGTCAGCACTACCGACCACGGATGGCATGCCTAAAAAATGTAGGTTACCTGTACATTTACATAATTTTATCAGTACTTTTAAATGTTTTGAGAAAAATGTAATAGACTTCAGATAAACTAAAAGTTCACATCAAGTCTACTGATTTTAGGTGGGCTGGTGATAGCCTACTTGTTGATATAGTATTGCTGAACAGTATAGCCTACAGTAAATTCACGAGGAGCCCCAAGATTGTTGTTTAAATTGCCCCTTTAGTGTCTTAAAAAAACGAATCAAGTGGTTTGTAGAAGTTCATTGTAAACTGTTATTTATTGCAACAGGTTTTAACTTGGGGGATTTAGCCGCCCATAATCCTGTTCCCATCCAATTACAAATGGAACAGTTGTGATGCCATCATGACTTTCAATGTGGTAAACTGCATAGCTTCATCAAAATATACTACTACACTCACACTATTGTTTCATGACCTGTAGGCTACTGTATATTTATTTTGTTTAGAGCGAAGAGATTGTAGACATCTCAGAGATCCAATTTCAATCTAAACTCTAAACAATGTTTTCTTGTACTATGGGTCGGGACCCAAAGTGGGCCCTGGGCATGTGAGAGGTGGGTCATGAGTTATGAGAATACATCTATAATCACCCACTATTTCTTCTTGATTTGGGTCATTGGTGGACCATTTGGGTCACAGAAGGACGGTCAATTTCTCATTTGAGTCTCGAGCTAAAAGAGTTTAAGAACCCCTGCTCTAAACCAATTAGCTGCTTGGACAACTGGGGTAAATGGCTCTGAGCCAATCAGGTCTTCCACATCTCAGAGGTCAGGGGTCGGAGGTATCATACATCACTATGACCTTTGACCTGATAGGTCTGTTTTCTTCCATTTCGTGAAACAAACCAAAGTGGATTGTGAGAGTGTGTGTCTGTCCTCTTCCTCCCACCCTGCTCCAGGTGGAGGTGTTTGTGGTTGAGATGCAGGATCCTAAGAGTGGGGTGAAGGGTGCCGACCAGAAACTCAACGTGACCACCATCCCACACGTCATCAACGGTGAGTCCAGAGACTTACAGCACCAGATGGCAGCCCCACTGAGAGACATATCTCCTAAAACATTATCCCTCCATCTCCATTATACCATTACAATGTTTGCCCTAGATCGTTTTCTTGGTGGAGTGAAATGACCACCGTAGCCATGTAGCAGGGCTGAACTAACCCAAACATTCAAAGAAAGCCATTTTTGTCAAGAAATTGTGAAAGCTAGGTAGTGGTGCTGCCTAGTAGGGGAAACCGTAGGGAAACACCTCCCACCAATGGTACATTGTTGTTATTTAATAACATCATTCTGGGAAGTTGTGGGTAGTTATTGGACTAGCTAAGATTCTAGAGCTGCGGCGGACTGTCTTGTAGACTGTCCTGCTAGGCTGCTAATGAAGGTTATATAAGACAGCTGTCAATTGGATGAGATCTGTGTGGTGCTTCTGTGCTCCCAAGCTGCCCTCTAATCCCTGGCTAAGACCAAGGCCAGGGGAAAGATCAGAGCTGCGTCCAGATTGGTAGCCTATTACCTACACACTACACTACAGAGCTTTATGGGTCCTGGTCAAAAGTAGAACACTATATAGGGAATAAGGTGCTATTTTGGGATGCACAGGAGGTCTGGAGATGAAGGGAAGGAAGAATGGTCGCTGGGCTAAGACCATGTGACGGACAGGAAATTGTCATCGCAGTCCAGTCATGGGGACTTCCTGCTTCAGTGCTGGTTGTTATTGTTATTTTAGTTTATCCTGATCAATCTAATCACAAGTTAAGCTATACGGTATACTGTCACATACTGTTATTAAGTCATGGATTTTGCACTGTGTCTGAGCCAGGTAGTACCTTCAAAAAATAGTGTGTGTAGGCCAGGCCTGTCAGAGCTGGCTCACTGTTGTCATACTCTGAATATCTACGTTCACTTGTCATCACACAGGGCAGGACATTCTAGCATGGATAGTCACCAAACTGAAGGTTACCACAGAAGGTAAGCAACTGGATTCTATGAATGGATTTGGCTGGGTACTTATATCAATTAATCCAACACAATAAAAGGTATTATTTTAATGTCATTACTACGTCATTACCACGTTATTATGCAAGCAAGTAATTACTAGTTAAATGCTGTAAACTAAAGTATAACCAAGAGCTTTGATAATATATGAAGTATCATCCTCCCTCCTCTCCTCCCTCCTTCACCAGAGGCCCAGGCGTTTGGGACCATGCTGGTGGCCTACGGGTACATCTACCCCCTCCAGAACCACAGGAAGTTGGTCCTGGTCCCCGACAGCACCCTCTACCGCTTCCAGGTACCTACCTGTAACTACCTGTATCTCCCTGTAACTACCTGTGTCTATCTACCTGTTCTATCTACCTGTGTCTATCTACCTGTAACTACCTGTGTCTATCTACCTGTATCTCCCTGTAGCGACCTGTGTTTATCTACCTGTAACTACCTGTCCTGTAACACCTACCTGGTACAACCAGGTAACTATATCTACCTGTAACACCTACCTGGTTTAGACAGGTAACTATATCTACCTGTAACACCTACCTGGTTCAGCCAGGTAACTATATCTACCTGTAACACCTACCTGGTTCAGCCAGGTAACTATATCTACCTGTAACACCTACCTGGTTCAGCCAGGTAACTATATCTACCTGTAACACATACCTGGTTCAGCCAGGTAACTATATCTACCTGTAACACCTACCTGGTTCAGCCAGGTAACTATATCTACCTGTAACACCTACCTGGTTCAGCTAGGTAACTATATCTACCTGTAACACCTACCTGGTTCAGCCAGGTAACTATATCTACCTGTAACACCTACCTGGTTCAGACAGGTAACTATATCTACCTGTAACACCTACCTGGTTCAGACAGGTAACTATATCTACCTGTAACACCTACCTGGTTCAGCCAGGTAACTATATCTACCTGTAACACCTACCTGGTTCAGCCAGGTAACTATATCTACCTGTAACACATACCTGGTTCAGCCAGGTAACTATATCTACCTGTAACACCTACCTGGTTCAGCCAGGTAACTATATCTACCTGTAACACCTACCTGGTTCAGCTAGGTAACTATATCTACCTGTAACACCTACCTGGTTCAGCCAGGTAACTATATCTACCTGTAACACCTACCTGGTTCAGACAGGTAACTATATCTACCTGTAACACCTACCTGGTTCAGACAGGTAACTATATCTACCTGTAACACCTACCTGGTTCAGCCAGGTAACTATATCTACCTGTAACACCTACCTGGTTCAGCCAGGTAACTATATCTACCTGTAACACCTACCTGGTTCAGCCAGGTAACTATATCTACCTGTAACACCTACCTGGTTCAGCTAGGTAACTATATCTACCTGTAACACCTACCTGGTTCAGCCAGGTAACTATATCTACCTGTAACACCTACCTGGTTCAGACAGGTAACTATATCTACCTGTAACACATACCTGGTTCAGCCAGGTAACTATATCTACCTGTAACACCTACCTGGTTCAGCCAGGTAACTATATCTAACTGTAACACCTACCTGGTTCAGCTAGGTAACTATATCTACCTGTAACACCTACCTGGTTCAGCCAGGTAACTATATCTACCTGTAACACCTACCTGGTTCAGACAGGTAACTATATCTACCTGTAACACCTACCTGGTTCAGCCAGGTAACTATATCTACCTGTAACACCTACCTGGTTCAGCCAGGTAACTATATCCACCTGTAACACCTACCTGGTTCAGCCAGGTAACTATATCCACCTGTAACACCTACCTGGTTCAGCCAGGTAACTATATCCACCTGTAACACCTACCTGGTTCAGCCAGGTAACTATATCTACCTGTAACACCTACCTGGTTCAGCCAGGTAACTATATCCACCTGTAACACCTACCTGGTTCAGCCAGGTAACTATATCTACCTGTAACACCTACCTGGTTCAGCCAGGTAACTATATCTACCTGTAACACCTACCTGGTTCAGCCAGGTAACTATATCTACCTGTAACACCTACCTGGTTCAGCCAGGTAAACTATATCTACCTGTAACACCTACCTGGTTCAGCCAGGTAACTATATCTACCTGTAACACCTACCTGGTTCAGCCAGGTAACTATATCTACCTGTAACACCTACCTGGTTCAGCCAGGTAACTATATCTACCTGTAACACCTACCTGGTTCAGCCAGGTAACTATATCTACCTGTAACACCTACCTGGTTCAGCCAGGTAACTATATCTACCTGTAACACCTACCTGGTTCAGCCAGGTAACTATATCACCTGTAACACCTACCTGGTTCAGCCAGGTAACTATATCTACCTGTAACACCTACCTGGTTCAGCCAGGTAACTATATCCACCTGTAACACCTACCTGGTTCAGCCAGGTAACTATATCCACCTGTAACACCTACCTGGTTCAGCCAGGTAACTATATCTACCTGTAACACCTACCTGGTTCAGCCAGGTAACTATATCTACCTCTAACACCTACCTGGTTCAGACAGGTAACTATATCCACCTGTAACACCTACCTGGTTCAGCCAGGTAACTATATCTACCTGTAACACCTACCTGGTTCAGCCAGGTAACTATATCTACCTCTAACACCTACCTGGTTCAGCCAGGTAACTATATCTACCTGTAACACCTACCTGGTTCAGCCAGGTAACTATATCTACCTGTAACACCTACCTGGTTCAGCCAGGTAACTATATCTACCTCTAACACCTACCTGGTTCAGCCAGGTAACTATATCTACCTGTAACACCTACCTGGTTCAGCCAGGTAACTATATCTACCTGTAACACCTACCTGGTTCAGCCAGGTAACTATATCTACCTGTAACACCTACCTGGTTCAGCCAGGTAACTATATCTACCTGTAACACATACCTGGTTCAGACAGGTAACTATATCTACCTGTAACACCTACCTGGTTCAGCCAGGTAACTATATCTACCTGTAACACATACCTGGTTCAGACAGGTAACTATATCTACCTGTAACACCTACCTGGTTCAGCCAGGTAACTATATCTACCTGTAACACCTACCTGGTTCAGCCAGGTAACTATATCTACCTGTAACACCTACCTGGTTCAGCCAGGTAACTATATCTACCTGTAACACCTACCTGGTTCAGCCAGGTAACTATATCTACCTGTAACACATACCTGGTTCAGACAGGTAACTATATCTACCTGTAACACCTACCTGGTTCAGACAGGTAACTATATCTACCTGTAACACATACCTGGTTCAGACAGGTAACTATATCTACCTGTAACACCTACCTGGTTCAGCCAGGTAACTATATCTACCTGTAACACATACCTGGTTCAGCCAGGTAACTATATCTACCTGTAACACCTACCTGGTTCAGCCAGGTAACTATATCTACCTGTAACACATACCTGGTTCAGACAGGTAACTATATCTACCTGTAACACCTACCTGGTTCAGACAGGTAACTATATCTACCTGTAACACCTACCTGGTTCAGCCAGGTAACTATATCTACCTGTAACACCTACCTGGTTCAGCCAGGTAACTATATCTACCTGTAACACCTACCTGGTTCAGCCAGGTAACTATATCCACCTGTAACACCTACCTGGTTCAGCCAGGTAACTATATCTACCTGTAACACCTACCTGGTTCAGACAGGTAACTATATCTACCTGTAACACCTACCTGGTTCAGACAGGTAACTATATCTACCTGTAACACCTACCTGGTTCAGCCAGGTAACTATATCTACCTGTAACACATACCTGGTTCAGCCAGGTAACTATATCTACCTGTAACACCTACCTGGTTCAGCTAGGTAACTATATCTACCTGTAACACCTACCTGGTTCAGCCAGGTAACTATATCCACCTGTAACACCTACCTGGTTCAGCCAGGTAACTATATCTACCTGTAACACCTACCTGGTTCAGCCAGGTAACTATATCTACCTGTAACACCTACCTGGTTCAGCCAGGTAACTATATCGACTTGAGAACGGAGCAGAAGACAATTTGTTGTTGTTCGCTGTAACATATGTACAATAAAGATGTATTCTATTCTGTAGCACCTACCTGGTTACAGGTAACCCACAGTATGTTCAGTTACCACCTGGTCAGGTAACATTTCCCCACACTAGAGCAGTTGTCATTAACCCCTGGTCAGGTAACATTTCCCCACACTAGAGCAGTTGTCAGTAACCCCTGGTCAGGTAACATTTCTCCACAGTAGAGCAGTTGTCATTAACCCCTGGTCAGGTAACATTTCCCCACAGTAGAGCAGTTGTCATTAACCCCTGGAAGGACACAGTGCCTGCTGTAGTTAGTATTTCAGTGAGGCAGAGGAAATGACTAATCTTCATGTCACTATCTGTCTCAACCTTTCCACAGACCCCTTATTACTGGCCCGTGCAGAAGTGGCCCGCTGAGGACATAGACTATGGTGGGTTTATCTTCTGGAGTGAAAGGAGAGTGAATGCCTAGTCACTGGCAGCTACTTCTTTTTATGTAAAAAAAACATTAGGGGGTTGATCAGCTTAAATATTGCAGATAGATTGTGGCTTCCATCAATGTAATTGTCTGCATCTTTTCCAATCCCCCATATATATATTTTTTGTAAAACCTGCAAAATCGGCAGTGTATCAAATACTTGTTCTCCCCACTGTATATATACAGTGGGGAAAAAAAGTATTTAGTCAGCCACCAATTGTGCAAGTTCTCCCACTTAAAAAGATGAGAGAGGCCTGTAATTTTCATCATAGGTACACGTCAACTATGACAGACAAAATGAGAAAAAAAATCCAGAAAATCACATTGTAGGATTTTTTTATGAATTTATTTGCAAATTATGGTGGAAAATAAGTATTTGGTCAATAACAAAAGTTTCTCGATACTTTGTTATATACCCTTTCTTGGCAATGACACAGGTCAAACGTTTTCTGTAAGTCTTCACAAGGTTTTCACACACTGTTGCTGGTATTTTGGCCCATTCATCCATGCAGATCTCCTCTAGAGCAGTGATGTTTTGGGGCTGTCGCTGGGCAACACGGACTTTCAACTCCCTCCAAAGATTTTCTATGGGGTTGAGATCTGGAGACTGGCTAGGCCCATCCAGGACCTTCAAATGCTTCTTACGAAGCCACTTCTTCGTTGCCCGGGCGGTGTGTTTGGGATCATTGTCATGCTGAAAGACCCAGCCATGTTTCATCTTCAATGCCCTTGCTGATGGAAGGAGGTTTTCACTCAAAATATCACGAAACATGGCCCCATTCATTCTTTCCTTTACACGGATCAGTCGTCCTGGTCCCTTTGCAGAAAAACAGCCCCAAAGCATGATGTTTCTACCCCCATGCTTCACAGTAGGTATGGTGTTCTTTGGATGCAACTCAGCATTCTTTGTCCTCCAAACACGACGAGTTCAGTTTTTACCAAAAAGTTCTATTTTGGTTTCATCTGACCATATGACATTCTCCCAATCCTCTTCTGGATCATCCAAATGCACTCTAGCAAACTTCAGACGGGCCTGGACATGTACTGGCTTAAGCAGGGGGACACGTCTGGCACTGCAGGATTTGAGTCCCTGGCGGCGTAGTGTGTTACTGATGGTAGGCTTTGTTACTTTGGTCCAAGCTCTCTGCAGGTCATTTACTAGGTCCCCCTGTGTGGTTCTGGGATTTTTGCTCACCGTTCTTGTGATCATTTTGACCCCATGGGGTGAGATCTTGCGTGGAGCCCCAGATCGAGGGAGATTATCAGTGGTCTTGTATGTCTTCCATTTCCTAATAATTGCTCCCACAGTTGATTTCTTCAAACCAAGCTGCTTACCTATTGCAGATTCAGTCTTCCCAGCCTGGTGCAGGTCTACAATTTTTTTTCTGGTGTCCTTTGGCAGCTCTTTGGTCTTGGCCATAGTGGAGTTTGGAGTGTGACTGTTTGAGGTTGTGGACATGTGTATTTTATACTGATAACAAGTTCAAACAGGTGCCATTAATACAGGTAACGAGTGGAGGACAGAGGAGCCTCTTAAAGAAGAAGTTACAGGTCTGTGAGAGCCAGAAATCTTGCTTGTTTGTAGGTGACCAAATACTTATTTTCCACCATAATTTGCAAATAAATTCATAAAAAATCCTACAATGTGATTTTCTGGAGAAAAAAAATCTCCATTTGTCTGTCATAGTTGACGTGTACCTATGATGAAAATTACAGGCCTCTCTCATCTTTTTAAGTGGGAGAACTTGCACAATTGGTGGCTAACTAAATACTTTTTTCCCCCACTGTGTATATATATATATATATATATACATACAGTGAGGGAAAAAAGTATTTGATCCCCTGATTTTGTACGTTTGCCCACTGACAAAGAAATGATCAGTCTATAATTTTAATGGTAGGTTTATTTGAACAGTGAGAGACAGAACAACAACAAAAATCCAGAAAAACGCATGTAAAAAATTTTTATACATTGATTTGCATTTTAATGAGGGAAATAAGTATCTGACCCCCTCTCAATCAGAAAGATTTCTGGCTCCCAGGTGTCTTTTATACAGGTAACGAGAGTGCTCCTAATCTCAGCTTGTTACCTGTATAAAAGACACCCGTCCACAGAAGCAATCAATCAATCAGATTCCAAACTCTCCACCATGGCCAAGACCAAAGAGCTCTCCAAGGATGTCAGGGACAAGATTGTAGACCTACACAAGGCTGGAATGGGCTACAAGACCATCGCCAAGCAGCTTGGTGAGAAGGTGACAACAGTTGGTGCGATTATTCGCAAATGGAAGAAACACAAAAGCACTGTCAATCTCCCTCGGCCTGGGGTTTTGCCACCAAGTACTAAGTCATGTTTTGCAGAGGGGTCAAATACTTATTTCCCACATTAAAATGCAAATCAATTTATAACATTTTTGACATGCGTTTTTCTGGATTTTTTTGTTGTTATTCTGTCTCTCACTGTTCAAATAAACCTACCATTAAAATTATAGACTGATCATGTCTTTGTCAGTGGGCAAACGTACAAAATCAGCAGGGGATCAAATACTTTTTTCCCTCACTGTATATATATATATACAGTGCCCTCCACAATTATTGGCACCCCTGTTTAAGATGTGGTCGAGGACTTCCAAAAATTCTCCTTTTTTTTCAAACAACATAGAACCCAAATGCAAAAAAATAGAAAAATCCAACCTTTTATTTAAGTACATTACTTTGGTGTAAAAAAAAAAATTCACACATTTAGAAAAAAAATAACTTGAAATCATGTGTCCCACAATTATTGGCACCCCTGAGGTTAATACTTTGTACAACCCCCTTTTGCCAACAAGACAGCACTTAATCTCCTCCTATAACATTTCACAAGATTGGAGAACACAGAGAGAGGGATCTTTGACCATTCTTCTTTGCACAATCTTTCTAGATCATCTAGTGTCCTGGGTCCTCTCTTATGCACTCTCCTCTTTAGCTCGCCCCACAGGTTTTCGATTGGGTTGAGGTCTGGGGACTGAGATGGCCATGGGAGGACCTTGAGTTTGTGACTGCTGAACCATTTTTGTGTCGATTTTGCCACATGTTTTGGATCATTATCCTGCTGAAAGACCCAATGACGACCCATCTTCAGCTTTCTGGCAGAGGCCATCAGGTTTTTATTTAAAATGTCCTGGTAGTTCAAAGCGTTCATAATGCCATGCACCCTAACAAGGTTCCCAGGGCCTTTGGAAGAGAAACAGGCCCACAGCATCACAGATCCTCCACCATACTTCACGGTGGGCATGAGGTGCTTTTCGGCATACTCATCTTTTGTTTTACGCCAGACCCACTTAGAGTGTTTGTTGCCAAAAAGCTCAATCTTAGTCTCATCTGACCAAAGCACACGATCCCAGTTGAAGTCCCAGTGCCGCTTAGCAAACTCCAGACGTTTACGTTTGTGAGTGTTAGTGAGAAAAGGCTTTTTCTTTGCATGCCTCCCAAACAGCTTGTTGGCATGTAGAGAGCGTCTGATGGTTGTTTTGGAGACTTTGTGACCCCAAGATGCCACTCTTTGATGCAATTCTGTGACAGTGAGCTTAGGACTTTTTTTTTACTTCTCTTACCATCCTCCTCACTGTGTGTTGTGGCAAGATAAACTTGGGACCTCTTCCAGCCTTGTTTGTCACTGTTCCAGTTGTTTTAAACTTCTTAATGATTCCTCTGACTGTAGATACGGGCAAGTTAAGGCGAGTGGCTATTTTCTTGTAGCCATTGCCTGACTTATGAAGGTCGACACAAATCTGCCTTACTTGAATGGTGTGTTCTCTTGTCTTTGCCATGTTGACAAATGGGTAAGAGAATTAGGCCTCTGTGTCA
The DNA here is from genome assembly GCF_964263955.1 of Coregonus lavaretus. Lineage (NCBI taxonomy): Eukaryota > Metazoa > Chordata > Actinopteri > Salmoniformes > Salmonidae > Coregonus > Coregonus lavaretus. The sequence goes on along the minus strand of NW_028159774.1, from coordinate 7,436 downwards.
CGTCATATTTATACCCCAGGGAAACAGGAAGTAATGAATTACTAATTAAAAGTTCCTAGATACCCTGACCAACTTTAGCAACTACAGAAAAATATATTTTTTAAAAAATCAATTAAAATTTTCTGCGGAATTGTTAGGGGTGCCAATAATTGTGGGACACATGATTTCAAGTTTTTTTTTTTCTAAATGTGTGATTTTTTTTTTTACCACCAAAGTAATGTACTTAAATAAAAGGTTGGATTTTTCTCTTTTTTTGCATTTGGGTTCTATGTTGTTTAAAAAAAAAAGGAGAATTTTTGGAAGTCCTCGACCACATCTTAAACAGGGGTGCCAATAATAGTGGAGGGCACTGTATATATATATATACAGTGGGGAGAACAAGTATTTGATACACTGCCGATTTTGCAGGTTTTCCAAAAATCCAGAAAATCATATTGTATGATTTTTAAGTAATTCATTTGCATTTTATTGCATGACATAAGTATTTGATCACCTACCAACCAGTAAGAATTCCGGCTCTCACAGACCTGTTCGTTTTTCTTTAAGAAGCCCTCCTGTTCTCCACTCATTACCTGTATTAACTGCACCTATTTGAACTTGTTACCTGTATAAAAGACACCTGTCCACACACTCAATCAAACAGACTCCAACCTCTCCACAATGGCCAAGACCAGAGAGCTGTGTAAGGACATCAGGGATACAATTGTAGACCTGCACAAGGCTGGGATGGGCTACAGGACAATAGGCAAGCAGCTTCAGCTTGGTGAGAAGGCAACAACTGTTGGCGCAATTATTAGAAAATGGAAGAAGTTCAAGATGACGATCAATCACCCTCGGTCTGGGGCTCCATGCAAGATCTCACCTCGTGGGGCATCAATGATCATGAGGAAGGTGAGGGATCAGCCCAGAACTACACGGCAGGACCTGGTCAATGACCTGAAGAGAGCTGGGACCACAGTCTCAAAGAAAACCATTAGTAACACACTACGCCGTCATGGATTAAAATCCTGCAGCGCACGCAAGGTCCCCCTGCTCAAGCCAGCGCATGTCCAGGCCCGTCTGAAGTTTGCCAATGACCATCTGGATGATCCAGAGGAGGAATGGGAGAAGGTCATGTGGTCTGATGAGACAAAAATATAGCTTTTTGGTCTAAACTCCACTCGCCGTGTTTGGAGGAAGAAGAAGGATGAGTACAACCCCAAGAACACCATCCCAACAGTGAAGCATGGAGGTGGAAACATCATTCTTTGGGGATGCTTTTCTGCAAAGGGGACAGGACGTCTGCCCCGTATTGAGGGAGGATGGATGGGGCCATGTATCGCGAGATCTTGGCCAACAACCTCCTTCCCTCAGTAAGAGCATTGAAGATGGGTCGTGGCTGGATCTTCCAGCATGACAACGACCCGAAACACACAGCCAGGGCAACTAAGGAGTGGCTCCGTAAGAAGCATCTCAAGGTCCTGGAGTGGCCTAGCCAGTCTCCAGACCTGAACCCAATAGAACATCTTTGCAGGGAGCTGAAAGTCCGTATTGCCCAGCGACAGCCCCGAAACCTGAAGGATCTGGAGAAGGTCTGTATGGAGGAGTGGCCCAAAATCCATGCTGCAGTGTGTGCAAACCCTGGTCAAGACCTACAGGAAACGTATGATCTCTGTAATTGCAAACAAAGGTTTCTGTACCAAATATTAAGTTCTGCTTTTCTGATGTATCAAATACTTATGTCATGCAATAAAATGCAAATGAATTACTTAAAAATCATACAATGTGATTTTCTGGATTTTTGTTTTAGATTCCGTCTCTCACAGTTGAAGTGTACCTATGATAAAAATTACAGACCTCTACATGCTTTGTAAGTAGGAAAACCTGCAAAATCGGCAGTGTATCAAATACTTGTTCTCCCCACTGTATATATATATATATATAAAATATATATTTTTTAAAAATATATTTTCTTTCATTATCTTCCCCTAACCCTACCACCGCTCCCCTAATTAGAATAAACTAATGGCCAACAACAATTAGGCTTCTACTTCCAACTTATACATACTATATACATTTTACAGACACAGTATATTTTACAATTGTTCTCTTTTGTTTGTTTTTAGTCCCATCCTTCAGCTACCCTGAACCCCTCCCATCTATCTCTGAAGACCATCCAGTTTTGATTTCTATTTGCCATATATTTTTCAACTGTGCTGTGATGTTTTACAAAAGTTCTGAACCTTTCTATTCTCATAGTTTCTACAGATTGTAAATTAAAGGTAAACATTTTTGCTAAGAGTATTATTATATTATTGAATGATTGACTATGACTTTTCAAAAATATTGGCACGGGTGTTGTTAGGTTGAGGGCCGGCAAACCATGCCAATATATCCCCCAAACACCGGCTTCGAGGGCATTATCACTTTTATACAACGGGTTACCAACATATTCAAATAATGATTGTCATATTTTCATAAAAAAAGTTATTTTGATTAATTTTATTCATACTATTTCATCCTTCCACAAAATATAGTCCAGACACAAATCTAGGGTTTATACCCAAGCCGGATGGTCGTTCGTTCTATCGTTGTGAGGACAGACGCTTGGAGAGTACAGGGAGTGAGACCCACCCGTTGTATAATATTTAATAATTTCTGCCCTCTGAATTCATATTAATTATATAAATAGGCCCGTTTAATTTTGTCTGGCTTGCAAATAAAAATCCAAATAAAATGAAATATTTTTTGCTCATATAATTTAAAAAACAAGTCGCTAGGTGTAGGCAAGGCCTTATGCAAATAGGTAAACTAGGATATGACTAAAGAGTTAATCAGGGTGATTTTTCCACAAATAGACAGGTATTTTCCTTTCCATGGTAGCAAGATCGTATCTATTTTTGCTAACTTTCTATTAAAATGTATTGTGGTGAGATCATGTCTTTCTACCGAGTATGCCCACTTCACCATCAGACCATTTTATTGGTAAACTACACGGTAATGTAAAAGTTGTATTTTTAGTGATCCAATACGTAATATAGTGCACATATCATAATTTGGTTGTAATCCAGAGAGATTTGAAAAATTATCTAGATCCTCTATGAGGCTGTGGAGGGATCCAAATTGTGGATTTAAAAGAAAACATTAATCATCAGCGTACGATGACATCTTTGTTTTTAAGCCCTGTCAGCTACTTCTTAGTGTGATTTGTTGTTCCAGCTAGTTAAGATAGTGATACAATAACATTCTGAGTCACATGCTCTCACCTAGACAAGCTGATGATTTATTAACTCAGTTTTCTGCAACTGGCTGAGGTAAAGATGTGGTAAATAACGTATGGTATACTTCCTCTCTCCCTAAAGCCATCTACCTGGCCAGGAGAAACATCCGGAAGAAGGGGATGCTGGAGCCCTATGAGCAGGTACTGCAGGTGTAAAAAAAAAAAGAAGGAAAAAAATGCATTTCTTAAATAAATCCTGCTGACTACAACTGTGATATGTGGTTGTTTCACCTAGCTATCTCTGGATTTTTACTTTGGTGGATTTGTCGTCTGTCTATTTGACTTTAGATACTTTAGTCAAACATCTGTTGTTTTCAACAGCAACACTACGACAACCTCCACAAATGGATGAACCCCAAGTGGGATTTCATCGTGATGCAGGCTACAGAACAGTACAAGTATGTAACCGTCTGTTGTCTGACGTCTGTTGTCTGTTTATGTGTTGGTAGGGACCCACACGGTGTGCAGGCTTTTGTTCCAGACCAGCACTAACATGCCTGATTCACCTAATCAAGAGCTGTGTGATTATTTGAAATAGGTGTGTTAGTACTTGGATGAATAAAAGCCTGCACACCCAGTGGGTCCCTAAGACCAAGTGTGATTCAATAGTGACCTGGCTTTCTCTGTCTCCTGTATCTATCTCCTTTCCCATGTCTGTCTCTCTGTCTCCTGTCTGTCTCTCCCATGCCGCTCTGTCTCCTGTATGTCTTTCCCATGTCTCTCTGTCTCCTGTCTGTCTCTCCCATGTCTCTCTGTCTCCTGTCTGCCTCTCTGTCTCCTGTCTGTCTCTCCCATGTCTCTCTGTCTCCTGTCTGTCTCTCTGTCTCCTGTCTGTCTCCTGTATTTCTCTCCTGTGTCTCTCTGTCTCCTGTCTGTCTCTCCTATGTCTCTCTGTCTCCTGTCTGTCTCTCCCATGTCTCTCTGTCTCCTGTCTGTCTCTCCCATGTCTTTCTGTCTCCTGTATGTCTCTCTGTCTCCTGTCTGTCTCTCTGTCTCCTGTCTGTCTCTCCCATGTCTCTCTGTCTCCTGTCTGTCTCTCTGTCTCCTGTCTGTCTCTCCCATGTCTCTCTGTCTCCTGTCTGTCTCTCTGTCTCCTGTCTGTCTCTCCCATGCCCTCTGTCTCCTGTATGTCTCTCCCATGTCTCTCTGTCTCGTATATGTCTCTCCTGTGTCTCTCTGTCTCCTGTCTGTCTCTGTCTCCTGTCTGTCTCTTCTGTGTCTCTCTGTCTGCTGTCTGTCTCTCCCATGTCTCTCTGTCTCCTATATGTCTCTCCTGTGTCTCTGTCTCCTGTCTGTCTCCTGTCTGTCTGTCTCTCCCGTGTCTGTCTGTCTGTCTCGTGTCTGTCTGTCTCCTGTCTGTCTGTCTGTCTGTCTGTCTGTCTGTCTGTCTGTCTGTCTGTCTGTCTCCTGTCTGTCTGTCTCTGCCCTGTCTGTCTGTCTGTCTCCTGTCTGTCTGTCTGTCTCCTGTCTGTCTGTCTGTCTGTCTCCTGTCTGTCTGTCTCTGCCCTGTCTGTCTGTCTCCTGTCTGTCTCCTGTCTGTCTGTCTCTCCCGTGTCTGTCTGTCTGTCTCGTGTCTGTCTGTCTGTCTGTCTGTCTGTCTGTCTGTCTCCTGTCTGTCTGTCTCTGCCCTGTCTGTCTGTCTGTCTCCTGTCTGTCTGTCTGTCTGTCTGTCTGTCTGTCTGTCTGTCTGTCTGTCTGTCTGTCTGTCTCCTGTCTGTCTGTCTCTCCCCTGTCTGTCTCCTGTCTGTCTGTCTCCGTGTGTGTGTCAGGGCTAATAAGGAGAGGAAGAAGCCAGACAGAGTGGTGTTGGACTGTCAGGAGAGAGCCTACTGGATAATACACAGGCCACCAGTGAGTTCAGACCTACCAGAGAGTGTGTGTGTGTGTGCGTGTGTGTGTGTGTGTACACATGGAAAGGATATTGTTCCTGTCAGTCTATGAAGTCCATAGTGTCTAGTCCTGCTCTCTCTCCATTCACTGTGACCCTGTTTCGTGATGGAATTTACTCTGACCCCTCTGTAATGTTCGATGCGGCAGTAAACAGCTCAGAGGCAAGTATATCCTTTTAGGTTATTTAATGGTGAACTCACTTGAATAGTTACTGCAATGGGGCTTCTCTGCTAAATGGCAACATGACTAATGACAAGTTAAGTTCACGGTCATATCCCTACGCAGGTTACTCTAGTGATAGTTGTATCACTCAGTAGTGTTAATACGTGTCACATAGGAACTATATCAGCTCACATCTTCCCTCCTCTTAGTCTGTAGACCTGTATGAGACCTCTATGAGACCTCTATGAGACCTCTATGAGACCTGTATGAGACCTCTATGAGACCTCTATGAGACCAGTATGAGACCTCTATGAGACCTCTATGAGACCAGTATGAGACCTCTATGAGACCTCTATGAGACCAGTATGAGACCTCTATGAGACCTCTATGAGACCTCTATGAGACCTCTATGAGACCTCTATGAGACCTCTATGAGACCAGTATGAGACCTCTATGAGACCTCTATGAGACCTGTAATGTTATTACATGACCAAAAATAAAAACAAGCTTCTCTAGTCTGTCAATGACATAATACTATGCCCCGGATCAATCACAAACAAACATTATTCCCCCCCACAACAACGGTTTCTGTTCTTTCTTTTCTCAACAAAACTTTTCTTTCAACATAACAGTCTCTTTCTTTTCAGTGTTCTGTCTTAACTTGAACTTTGAACTAATGGCTGCTGGCTGGACTACCAGTTTCCTGCATGGAGATGCTGAGGGTTATTCTGCCTCACTCTCACGATGAGGCCATGGCCCAGACAGACAGAACAGCAACACCAGCAGAGATACAGGACCTGAAACCTCTTCAGAACTAGAGGTCTACTGGGTTCAGTCCAGTCTTTATTACACACTGGGTGGTAGTGAACCAGTACATGGGAACTAACAGGTGTCATCAGTGGAACATTTGGAGAACATCGCCAAGGACTATGTGTGATGTAACAGAACACATGTAAAAAGATATGAGGTGTTTTTTAGGACATGGGAAAATCAAACCTGTTAGCCAGTTCAGGTAGGCCTCCGCACTACAGCAAGAAACTAGGAGGGGTGCTGGACAACACTGACGGAAATCCAACAAAATGGCTGACCAGGAAAAACTTCCAAAAGGACTAATTAGAGGCAGAAAGGAATTGGAGCACGTTCAAGTAGCTTCCAATTGGCTCATTCATCCCCCCTCCTCTCCCCTGTAACTATTCCCCAGGTCGTTGCAGTAAATGAGAATGTGTTCTCAGTCAACCTACCTGGTAAAATAAGGGTTATTTAAATACAAGTATATATAATGTTCTCATTCAAAATGAACTATGATTGATGATGTTGGTGCCAGATCTGTTTGGAGAAAAAAAATCGGTATGCACATTGGAGACTGTTAACAATGCAAAATGATCGTATGTCAGTTGATGCTTCTTGCCGAGTTTTCCCAGGTCCTTACCCAGGGGTCTGTGCTCCAGACTGTGTAGATAGTATGTGGAGGTACAGCACAGCAGACTGACTAAAGAGGTGCTTGGTCTGTCCACAGCGCCGGACACACAGCGCCATGGACTACGGACTGGACCGTCTCATTGACCCCAATGCAGAGGAGGTAACAGGTGAGGACTGTGCTGTCTGAGACATCTCCCTTGGAAAACAGAGTGTGTCCCAAATGGCACCCTGTGCTTTATACACTGAGTGTACAAAACATTAAGGACACCTTCCTAATATTGAGTCGCCCCCCCCCCCCCCTTTGTCCTCAGAACAGCCTCAATTCGTCGGGGCATGGATTCTACAAGGTGTTGAAAGCGTTCCACAGGGATGCTGGCCCATGTTGATTCCAATGCTTCCCACAGTTGTGTCAAGTTGGCTGGATGTCCTTTGGGTGGTGGACCATTCTTGATACACACGAGAAACTGTGTATCAAGCGTGAAAAACATATTGAAGAACAATCTGGCATTAATGGCCATGTATTCTTATAATCTCCACCCGGCACAGCCAGAAGAGGACTGGTCACCCCCTCAGAGCCTGGTTCCTCTCTAGGTGTCTTCCTAGGTTCCTGCCTTTCTAGGGAGTTTTTCCTAGCCACCTTGCTTCTACATTTGCATTGCTTGCTGTTTGGGGTTTTAGACTGGGTTTCTGTATAAGCACTTTGTGA